>NW_015151532.1:107352-126297 GCF_000732505.1 Cyprinodon variegatus
TGAGTAAATGTAATTCGTTAATTTCCACCCCTGGCTTTCCTATTTGTTTTGTTCTATTTGTGAGTAAATCAAACTCTTCATGTGATTCATTTCAAGATTCACGAAACATTAAAATCCAAACAGATTAAACAGAAGCAGCTCGTTAACACCAGCTGTTCATTCATGTTGATCACCTACATTCACAGCCCGATCCCGCCATCAGCAGCTTCCCCCTCGGCGAGGAGCGTCTGACCGCCTTCACCACCTCCACACGCTCCTCCTCTGTCAGGTAGGGATACTCACCATTGGAGCCCTGAACCACCAGACCTGCAGAGACGGAACACATTTGTTTCAGTGTCGTTCTGTGGTTTAAACGTCCGTCTGGGTCTTTACTAAAACCCTTCTTAGAAACAGTCCAACTATGCAGCAGCAATGCATGAAGACAAACCGTGTGGTTTAAAATGTTTCTAAAACAAAAAAGTAATTATGAACCTACATAGATTCCACTGTGGTCATAATTGTCAGAAACAGCTACCTGCTGCACATAAGCTTTTTATTAAGCCTTTTAAAGCACAGATTATGCCAGAGGTGATAGAAATATGACCTGTGTCCCAGAAGGAAAGCCATTTTTTTTCCTATCTTTCTTCAAACTTCCCTTTACTGTCGGGATCAATAAGCAACAGAAAGCGGAAGTGAAATCAATCCATATATATATATATATATATATATATATATATATATATATATATATATATATATATATACGTATTTACAGTTGATCAGACATATCACACCATTGCAGAGTTAACAGTGCAGGTGGGAGCACAAACACAAAGCGTCAAGGAGTTGTCTGTAGACAGGATTGTCTAATGAGCAACAAATCTAGGGAAGGATACAGAAACAAACATCTGGCTATGAAAGTCCCAGTGATAACAATAGCTCCATAATTTATGAAAGGAAAATGTTTTAAATAACTAGTACTCTTCCTCCAGGCCTCCAGAGCCTCCAGGCCATGTAAACTGAGCAGTTAGGGAGAAAAGGGCCTTAGTAAGGTGACCAAGAACCCCACGGTCACTTTTTAAGAGCTCCAGCTTTAGGCCCTGGAAAACAGAATACCTTGCAGGAAAACAATCTCTATAGCAATTCACCAATCACTCGTGTATGGTGGAACGGCCAGACGAAAGCCACTCCTTAATAAAAGGCATATGGAAGCCCATTGAGATTTTAAAAAAGGCACCTGGAGGACTCTCGGATGATGTCAACAAAATGATCTAATTATCTGTCTGGGCTGATGAAACAAAGATTAAACTGTTTGCGGTTTCCAGGCATCACAAAGTGTGGCAGCATCATTCTCTGGGGATGTTTTTCAGCAGGAAGATTTGGAAAACTGGTCAGGATAGAGGAAAAGATCAATGCAGCGATGCACACAGAAATTAGGATGAAAACCTGCTCCAGAGCAATCAGAATCAGCAAATGCTTCAGTGCTTTGGATGTATGAGGACATTTTTTGGTAATAAACATAAACAAAAAATATATATATATAAATACTATATGTAAGCATAAAAACCATGCATATACACATGTGCAGAGATGACTGTTATTTGGGGGAGGGGAGCACGATCTCAAAGAAGTGGCTTTAGAAACACTTCTGGGGTGTCCAAACCAGAGTCCAGATGTTTCCTGTCCAACCTGATGGAACTTGATATATAAAAAGAAGAAAGTCACAAACTGGCTTAAGGTGGGTAAGCCAAGTTTTTGGCATAATATCTGAAAATATTTTAGGGTGTAATTGCTGCCAATGGTAGATTAAATGTTATATTTTTCGTTTTTATATTTTTATAAGTTTGCAACCAATCTCAAAATTGTTTTTCATACTGCCATCATGGCAGTTGGTAGAATTATGAGGACAGAAATGAGGCCAAATAAGGCTGTAATATAAATAAAGGTGGAAAAAATGCAACACTGTGAATTCAAGCATCATTTAGGATAAATTACTTATAACCCCCTGCTAAAAATAAAATAAACAATGCACCTCCTCTGCCCAGTTTATGTATTTTTAACTTATTATTGAAATAAAAAAAGTTTGAATTAATTTAAAACTATTAAATCTATCAACATGTGGCCCCTGAATCTGTCATTCTTCTCTATGAAAGACCGGTATGATGTTAGCAAAGCTCTTCTTGTTTCTCTGCAGGTTGGAGGGGGTCAGCTCGGGTTCAGCCACTTTGACATCCAAGCTTCTGATGTTTGTGTCGCCTTTGTTTTCTGCTATGATGTGGGAATGAAACAGCGACCCCACTGTTTGACAGCTGGTTTCTATGGATCACGGGACACATCACATCACTGCCTACTGCTGCTGTATATATGCAAGAATGCGTGCATGTATAGATGGATGTATTATCTAGATAGAAATGAACTATCCATCTATTTGAGACTGCTGTTGATCTAATGGTTTTAATATGTAAAAATCATTAAACTGGTTCAGTGTTAAGTAAATATGAGCCTAATCCTCCTATCCTGTCATGTAATCATCTGAGAAAATATCTCCAAGCTGAAATGATATCCTCTGGGTTTAATGGAATGAAAATCCTATTATCTTTTCACAGGCCCCCGTCTCTCCATCCTCACAACATCCTTTTCTGTGCTTCATACACAAAGTGAACACTGTGGTGAAATCTAATCGCCATATGTTACAAATGAGTCATCCTCATGACTGGAGAGGCATCGGACATCAGATAAAATGGTGAAATAATAAATGCACTAGAGATTACAAGCATTTCACTTAGCAAACTGGAATATGTGGTGAGTTACAGTCAAGGTTTCCAAAGGAATACAGTGATGTGACAATGATTATGATGAATTACAGGCTCATCATTACTGACATTGTATGTAGAGAGTTCATTATTGTGAAATAAATTTATTGGTAAAAGAGTAGAATTTAATTTGGTGTCATCATCTAGTGGTCAAAGTCAGAAATGTCAACAACCACTATGTATTGCAGATAAATTCAAACAATTACCCGTTACTAAAAGCTAAAAAGCTGATATTAATACACCCAGCTGTGTATAATAAAGTTATATATCTGAAGTTATGTTTAGTGCTTAGAAAAATGTCATAACCTACAACTTTTAATATTTTATCAAGGATTAATTGGTAGAAGTGATTCATTTGTTTAACATTTTTATGGTAGACCAATGCAATATATGTGGAAAAACTAAAAGGAGAGGGTTGCATTTCTTTAGAAACTGCAAATAAAAATATAAAACGTCAGCCATGCCCTTTATACCCATCCTATGGAGCCTGAGAGATGCAAATGTGCTGCAAATAAATAAATGCACTGCAGACCAAAAAAATGAGGGCAAAGCAACTTTCTCAATGAAATTAACGGGTTAACCTGGGTTTTTTCAAATATGGCTTGATCGGCTAACAATAGGCATTTGGCTCCTTTCCCACTGGGGAAAAAAGCTGGATCTAACGCCCGCTGGCAAGCTGCGTGGCCTCAGTCACACCCATCCCCCCATCCTGAAAATGTTCCTGACCACCTGGGAGGTCGACCACCTACTCGCATTGGACCAGAACCTCAGTCAAGACATAAATGTAATGCCTATTGCCCAGAGGACATTATGAGGGAAGGAAGACAATATGTGTTCTGCTAAGTCTGTTTTAAGGTTAGAATCTCTCTGACCATCTTGTTACTCATGAGTCACACAGTGACACAACTAAAAAAAGTATAAATAGACATAGTTTTTTCCCCAATCTGGCTGAGTTTGAACAATTATTGAAAGAACCGCAGGACAAATTTTCAGTTCCTAAATGTTTAAAGATCATAGAAACATACTGAGAAGACTGTAACAGCAGTAAAAATGGATCCCACAAATTAACTCTGAGGGCCAATTACAAATGTCACAGTTTTTTAGGTGTGTATAAGTAAGAAAAAAGAAATATTCTTAAAAAAAATCATTCTAATTTCACTTCACGGTTCTAAGATCATTTCAGTATTTCGGCCACATGAAAAACATGGTAAACAGATAATACATTAACATTCATCAAACTCTCTGTTATCATGTAAAATTATAAATACAGTTAAACTAAGTGAGAACTTCATTGTTATGATTATATCTAATAAATCCATTCAAACTGACCTAATGTATCCAGTCTCTTTTTAAGGGAACGGTTAATATATTAAGCTCACAGAAATGAATCCAATCAGCTCCAGATTTTAACCTTTTAGGTATAGTGTAGATTACACCATCTAAACTATAATCCACAGCAGAATGATTTTCCTCCCTCATGTTGCCCATAGGGATTTATTTCTGACAAGTTGTACTTCCAGCCTTTGTCCGCTAGAGGGCGGTGTTGATTTTTGTTTTGGAGGATCTCTTTTAAATTTAGTTTGTAGTATTAGGATTATCTTTTAAAACGTTAGTGTTGATCTTAGGCTGAAAATTGATAGATAACAGATAGAAAATATCAGAAAACTAATTATGTGAAAATAAACACTGTTTTTCACTTTCCTTCACATTTTAATCACACAAGCCAATATGAGCACAAGTTGTGATACAAAGCTGGGCTGAGAACCCAAAACCATCATGACTTATACTGAGTGAATGCCAGCGGTATAATTTGTAGTGCTGACAACAGCAAAACGCCTCTGCCAAAACAAATAATCTGCTAAGCCATGATACTATCAGCGAGTAGCTCTCATGAATCTTTCAATGTCTTTTTTAATGGCTGTTTCTTGAACCATTATGTTTCATATCATTTGCAGAATAATGATAAGAAGAATAAACATCTACAGTAATAAATTAGGGGCTGTTCAATGGCTGTATTTTGATCTTATCTGTACATTTCTACAAAAGGCTGCATTGCTTTCATTTTAATGTCCCATTTTCAGCTATATGCAGGGGCAACTTCATGAAACACACAGTGCATGTTTGTAAATGTTTAATAAATAACAATATAAACATAATTATTCAATATAAAAAAAACAAAAACAAACAAACTTTATATAGCAGACCTGGGTTAAATTGTATCAACAGAATTGTTTTGTTTGCTTTCTCAGCAAGACGGGTTTTCTGTAAGGCAACAGCAAAGAAGAAATGATTACAAGTATTTATACACTGTGTTTCTCTGCCAAAACTTTTACAGGCATGTTACTGTGTTACTGACTCGGCTGCTATTAACAGCAAATATTTTAGCCTCTGCTTTGTAGAAGCTCCAGTCCCTTGAACATGTAAACTAAATCACTGTGTTTTCAGAAGCTGTGGTTTACAGTGCAGCTGTGGTCTGGTCTATAAGCCAGCGTCTTTGTCCAAATCTGGAAGTTAGTACAGTATAATTCTTTTTTCCTCTCATATAAATTGTTGTTGATCGTAAAAAATAATCTATCAAATTGTAAATTGCTGCAGACATGTGGAGTCTGCAGGTATGGGGCTAATTTTATGCGGTTTTGTGGTTTTATTAGGATCTAAATAATAAAAAAAGCTCTTTCAGTGAAAATGCTAGTGGATAAAAATGATCAAACATATTCTGGGTATTTATTGGACTGCTCCATTTCTTTGTTTAGCAGTGCAAGAAAGAATTGGAAGCAAGACAATCTGAAATAACCAAAAGTTAATGTTAGCCTTGTTGTTTTATCAAAAGTGACATTTTGAATATGAGATTAAGGCCTGATAGTGCTACCCAAACTTTTAAATGATTTTACAAATACATTTTTCAAACTACATTTATTGTAATTTGATTTAGTAATATATTGAGGTAATGGATAAAAAACCTCTCTTTCCAAATATCCAACATCTAAAACAGCAAACCGTCCATTATGAAAGGAGAGATTTTTCTTATTCAAATCTTTGTGGTCAATTTCTTTGAATAGTAAAAGTCCTAGTGCTGTGCTTTACATGAATTTCCTGCTACATAACTCAAAGTCAGTTAAGTTAAAAGTCAAATTGCACATTCTTTGGCTGGACTTTCTGGTAGAGAGCTTAATTCCTGGTTCCTTTTCTACAAGTTGATGAGAAACAAAGAAGCCCTCGACCACCAATATTGCCTCCACCGTGTTTAACTATCATGATGTTCTATTTTGGAAACTGTAAAGGGAACAAAGTTTCTGAGAAGTTCCGATTTTGACACTACAGTCCATTAAAAGAAATCTTTGACCATTCTCTTTCCTATTGTTGAATCAAGAATACTGGCCTAGGGAAACTGAGGCTTTCAGAGCTTTAGCTATTTTCTGGGTTCTTCTTTGAACACCATGATGATTCAGCAAAGGGTTTCTTGGAATAATTTAGGTAGGCGGGGATTTCATTCAGTTCACCTGAGTCACAAAGGCTTGGAGATCCTTTTCTAATCCTTTCCAGGCCGATGGATGTTGATGATGTTTCTCATCTCTTTCCTAATTTTGAGACATAGCTTTTTAAGTTAAATCTTCTTTTCAAGTAATTTTTTTCTTTTCCTAGTTGGTCAGAAGACATGGATAGGTGAAGTGAGAATAACCTTATTTAAAAGACTCGTAAATCACATTTACTCATGAGTTAATAAGGAAAAGATTATATATTTAAATGTAATTTGTTTTAAACAATATTATATGTTCATATAGGGACAAGTTATTGTGGATAACTTTTTAAATTAGTAAATCAAAAACAATTTTTTGTTTGGTCATCTTTACACAACGTATGTTTTAACAATACTAGTGTAAAAAAACAAATCCTACAGAAATCTACATGGGGGGGATTCCATTTTTTCATCAAGGCTGTATTTTGCTGAATATGTTAGAATTAAATTTTTTTGTTACTTTCAATTGATGGAATCAGTTTGTACCATAAATATTTTGCCAATAAATTCTTCTAAATGTAGTAGATTTTAAAGAGCACAGGCTATATTGTTTACTAAAAGGAAATTTCGCACTTCAAGTTTTTTCCTTTAGAAACGACATCGTCTAATGCTATATAAATGCAATGAACACTTGCATCTCAAGAAACTGGCTTTTTTTGTGAACCACAGCTGAATGAAACACTTTCACAATTCTGATAATACTTCAGTAATGACAAACTTGTAGGTACTCTTTGACCCAGGTCTGGTGTGAATACATGTAGTCCCAATACTTTGACACATAATATAATAATTTACTTTGTGCAGGCCTTTGGTGATAATTTATTTGCAGGAACATACCTGTTTACATTTTATTGTGTTTGTCTATATTGTGTTCTGAGTGCCAGCCTGTCGGCTCGGTCTTCACTGCCTCCATGATTTGCGGCTGAGCACACACACGCAAGCCACGTTGATGCGTATGAGCCTCCAAGCCACCAGGTTCTTGAATGAAGTCAGTGCTCGAACAAAAGTGTGTGAGTTGGTGCAGTAGGAGTTCCAGTGCCTCCCGTCAATTCCTAAACAGCCTGAGCCTCCAGAGCCAGGGCTGTGACACGTCGTCTCAAAGAAATACTGCTTCTTGTTAACATTATTTATGTTCACATTTGGGAGCACTGTCACCTCATTGCCTGAGATGTCTGTGGCTTTGGTCTTGTTGCCCACCCAGACGCTAACACTCTCACAAACAGAGTACACCCCCCGGTGCTGAGGCTGTCCCGCTCGCCTTCGAGTCCTCCTGCTGATACCATGCTCCCCCGTTGGTTCCACATTGGGGGGCTGTGAGCTGAACCGCACCCTGGGTGAGAGGTAATGACGCTTGCTGAAGAGTTTAGGGTCCACAGTTGGGATGGAGGTTGAGTTTTTCTGTTGATCTGTTGTGGAGCTGCACGAGACCCCTGTGATGGTGGCCAGAGCCTGGGCACTGAAGACGAAAAACAGGACCAGCATGGATGACCTCATGGGCACACGATCTAAAATAACCAATGAGAGAAGAGAAAAAACTGTTAAAACAAAGATAACAAGATTCTATATGGAAGAAAAAACTTGCCGTTGTCGTATTAGACCACCAACTCAGATACTTGTCTTAATCTTTCATTCAGATTTGCATCACCCTATGCATATCTGGCCGTTTTCTTGCAATGGCTCAGAAACAAGTTCAGAAACAAAGCAGGATTATCTTTATATAAAATTAGCACAGTTCTAATAAACCCAACCCATGGTGATAAGGAGCACCTCAGGGTGCAACCTTAAAGGAACCTGTCAAAAAAAGAGATTACTAGTGGTGGCATGGTTCCACTAATCTGCTTTCTTTTTAGCAGATTAGCCTTCTATATACTTATGCTGCTATAGGCTTAGCCTGCTGGAGGACAGGGACCCCTTTTCATCATTATGCCTATTCAATCTCAATTCTTTCATTCTGCAATATTTATCTAGTTCAGCCACTAATTTATACCCTTTTTCGTTTTTCTCCTCATCGTAGCTTCATCTGGTCTCTTCTTGTTTGGCTGTGACACCATCCTGGAGAGAAATATCAACTGTGCTGCTGCCATCAACAACTTTGTATATAGATGTTGGAGTTTTATCTGTTTGTCAGTGTAGTCCTGTTTCTCTTATGTGACTAATTGTATGTCCGATATTCGAGCTCGTCTTCCTGGCTTTGTGTTTACTTGACAGGGTTGACAGTTACCTTTTGTATCTTTGCATCTTTCTGTCTGCTTCTATCTCCTTGAACCCAAGTCGGCATCGGCAAATGGCCGCTCACTCTTAACCTAGTTCTGCTGAAGATTTCTTCCTGTTAAAAGTTAGTTTTTGTCTCCACTGTCGCGACAAGCATGCTTGGTGTGAGGGATTTCTTTGGATTCGATAAGTCGATGCAGTCAGCTAGTTTTCTTTAGATAGAAAACTTTGAACCAATCTGACTGTATGATCTGCTTGAATTGCCACTGTAAAGTGCCTTGAGATGACACGTGTTGTGTATATATGTATCAATTCCATTCAGTTTACTTATAATTCACAACACATGTTATCTCAAGGCACTTTACAGAGGCCATTCATTGTAACTCATTTGGATTTAGAATGATAAACCATGAATTCGTTGTAATTTTAGATTTAAGAAATAGAAACCACAAGTTGTAACAAGTAACTAAAAGTTTGTGTAACGTGCTGGTAAATAAATGGGTCTCTTGTTCTCTTAGCTATGGTGGTTTGATATTATCTGCTAAAATAATAATATCACTTGATCATGCCTGTTGTAACATTCCACACTACAAAGTCAGCAACTGAAAATACAAGATTTGAGCTAATATCATATCAGATTAGTATTAGCAAGAGGATGTTAACAGACAAAATCTATGCTACCTGAGTGAGTGTGACCTATTTTGCCAGAGGATGAGGAAATAATTTAATTCCTAGATATATAAAGCTAGTAGAGACTTACCCCAAAGGACTAACATCTGAAGTTTAACCAAGAAGTCTGCGTAAGGATTACTAAGGGGGCTTAACTTTTGACAGAAGGCCACAGATGACTTTCTTTTTGTCCCAATATGTGCTACTTAGGTATCCAATAATTATCCTTTGAGAATAGACTTTAAAATTCATCTGTTACTCTATAAATCATTGGCAAGTCTAGTACTAAAATTCAGTTCTGACATGTTGTCAGAACTAAACATGGAGAAGCAGCATTTAGTTCTTCTGCTCCACTATTCAAGAACAAACTTATAGGAGTCTTGCAACGTCCCAAACTGGAATCATCCCTGCAGGAGGAGCCAGTGTTGCAGTGTGCCATTTAAAAGTGTACAGTCAGAGAGGACGCTTTCTGACAAAGCCGTGAGTTACCACATCAAATGGAGCCCCTCAGATTCAGTTTGTTTTTGGAACAGACTCATTGAAATCTCCCCCAAGAGCTTTGAAAATGAACTGGTTCTGGACTTGCATCCAACAAAATTTCAGAAGACTGTAAAAGGGCTGAAACCCAAATTTGCTTACATAATAGTTACACCACATATTCAATGTTGTCTTTCATTGATTTACTTAAACTTTTCTCTAAAATATCATCAGATTAATTTTATAGATCAACTTTTCTTTACCTGCTACCATTACTCCACTGTAACGTCCTTCCCTCTCTGTGTTTCCTTTTCTTATGTTCTGTTCACATACGGACTTTTATATGGTCTCGTTATTGAAATGTGCAAAACAAAATCCTCTCTTTCCTTGTCTCACTATGTCTTTTTTTATTAAAGAATATTGAAATATTTATCACAGGTTTAGGTTGTTTTCAAACAGTTAAAGGTTTAAACACTTTTGCAATAAATATTAAGAAGCAAATAGATAAAATGTATTTAATATGTTGAAAAGGAAATAAATTGAGAACTTATGAGAATATATTGAGAGTTTTACAAGAGCCAATTTAAGATGTTTTCACATCTAGGTAGAACATTTTTTATGAAATTTTGACCTGATCATTCAACATTTTCCATAGTACCTGTGAATTGTGCAAAGAAAGACATGGAAGCAGAATAATTATTCAAATTAATGTCCAAAGCCTTGACAGGGCTCTATTTATGTAGCCTTCTATTGAAGTGGGTTTTGCTTTGAATTGTGGGGCTAAGTATGCATCATAAGCAAAACAATATTGTCTCTTGGTAAAAGTTTGAATAAGCTGAATAAAGCCTTGAAAACTGCAGAATTAGTTTAACAGTAGCATGGGGGAAAAAATTATTGCAGTTACCCTTATACAGCCTCTAAATTATCCCAAAGTATCTGTGAGATGAGCAGGACAAACCGTTCTAATCCAGGCCCCCTTCACACAATTTAAAGAAGGATTAAAGATTTTTTTGCAGTGTTTTAACTGCACAGATTAGGATTGGTTTTCACAGCAAAAGGACAACTTCTCCTACAATGGGCAGGTTTCTGTAATTATTTCACATAGCAGGCTGTGATTTGTAAAGCATTGCCTGGGGGACCAATAGGTGGAGTATGGGATCAAGCATTAAACCATTCAGGATCATTAGCAATAAAAAAAAAACAAAAACATTTGTCACATGATGGTGTTATCAGTTATTGCGTAAAAAATGACGGCGAATTCCTAACCGGCCTTTGGACCCCGATGGTTTTAGAAACCAAAATAAACATGAATGGACATTTTGTTCAGTTACATTTTTTCCCCAGATAAAAAGTAGAAGCAATAAACACTATGACTTGACTTCAGAGGTTTACATGTAATTTTGATATAAATAACTAGAAATGAGTAACACATTCTTTAATGAAGGGAAAGTAGCTGCAACTATTACATTTCGGTACATTGTTTAATTTCTACTTCATCTGTTAATCATAATTTTTTGTCACCACGTAACAGAATCTCTGTACTTTCAGTATTGAATAAACTGGCAAGCAGTGTATTGTATTTAAAGCTGGCTTGTTTAAACCTGCGGTGGCTCTGCTGCAACCAGAATCTGTCAGCTAACCTGCCTATTAAATGCTGTGTTTGCCTCAGGTGTCAGGATGAGGGCTGCTGTATAGAAGCTGTTGGCACAACAAACGAACAGGAAAATTCACTGCCTCTAGACTAGGACATAATGGGAGCTATATGACACTGAGCCAAGATACACCCAGCTTGTAAGCTTTGTTCAACTCTAACTTATAGAGTCTCAGCCCTCGGATCTCGTCTTAGTCCCTCTGTTTGGTTCCAGGCATGAGAGAAATAATTGCATTTCATGGCTTTTATTTGAGTATAATTGCCATAACTATTGCTAACAAATTGGATCTAGATAAAATTAGTTTTTGTCTGAACTTCTATGATTTAATTTTAACTAAAAAGGGAAAGGATCATGATGAAACTCAAATGATTCTACAGCTCAAACTCAAGACTACAAGTTGAACAAACTCAAAACATATTCTATGTTATTCATTTCAATTGATATTAAAAATATAAATATTAGCTCTAAAGTTCATACTGTTATGATTTGTTTATCATCTTCAAAAATGACCATTTGAAAAAAGTATTTTTAGAAGAATCTGTAGTAAAGGTTCAATGTGTATTTCACTTGTATTCCAGAGCAGCCCTTTGAGCAATAAATACAATCATAACTTCATGTTCTGCATGTACAACAAGACAAATATTGAATACTAGTAAAATCTCTATAATCTCTAAATTAAGGTCTATAGATATCAATGATAATTTGCAATCGGTTGTATCCTTAATAGAAATCGTATTTAATCCGGGAGGAATGGGACAAGGGATGGGTCACCCACACCCTGGATGACACACACCCTGGATGCATATGTTACCACCTCATTAAAGGGCAAAGACAAAGAGCTTTTTACACTTTCATGCATATGGCTATGATTTATAATCACTTATCATCTTGCAAATCCCACCCAGAGGAAGATGGAGCATTTAGAGAAAATCCCTGTAGGCACAAAGAAAACATGCCTGGTCCAAACTCCACATGCTCTTAAATTTAAGGAGTACATGAAGTTCAGCTTTATGAGCAAAGGGGCAGGCCTTATTGTTACAACATGTTTTACAATCAATATATTTTTAGAAAAAGATGTGCTTTTAATAAACATTGAAGTAAACAACTGCCAATGTGACACAATTTGTTTAAACTATTTTTATTGTATATGTTTCCTAAACATCATAAGAGGCTGCTATTTATGATATTTTACATGTAAGGGTTAAAATAGATATTTTTTAAATTTATGTAACAATAGAAAACTAGATCAGATTGTGCTATACAGCCTATACAGCAAAAATGCTAAATAATCTTATGTGGTTGTGGCTTTAGTCAAAAACAAAATCCGATTGTAAAGTAAAAGAAAAGGGACAATTTTATTTATGCCAGAAATATAAACACATATTAGCATATTTCCATACCTTACCTTTCAGTGTCTGTGTGAACTGTTTCACCTCAGAGGCTCCTACAGAACGTAATTATAGCTCTTTGAGATCTTGGCGCCTCCTGCCATAAGGCCTGGCCGTGGCCCCATGCAGCACACTTCTGCCCTGCTATGCCTCGGCTCTTCAGCCCTGTTCAGAGACAAGCCGAGAAAGTGTTTTACAGTCGCCTCATAAACCCTACTGTAAACACATTCTTTGGAAGACCGATGCGGGAAAAGAAAGTTCAAATGTTTTGTCGTTTTCATCAGATCATCAAATCTGAAAATACCAACATAATGAGGTAGATCTGCACGATAAAGATTATGTAGAATAAGATTATAATGTGCATTTTTTGTGCATATTTTTTAAGCATTCTGACATTTTTGTCTGGATTTTAAAATTCAAATGCAATCAAAGACAGATATTTGGAATAATAATTCAGCTTTGAAGCTTAGAAAGTAGAAACCAGAGAATTTATTAATCTTTTATCTATATCATGATCATATCTAATGAAAACTGATACTTAATGGGTCTGAATTAATTCTGAAACAGAATTTTTCCAAATTTAGGTTCAAGATTTGCAATTTAGTGGCTACCAATATAATACACATAGAAAGTAAATACAATACAGTACAGATATAAGTACAACACGATACATAGAAGGCTTGGAAGTGGATAATGTAGAAGAAAGGACAAAATCATATGGAGGGGGCTAGCACTCTGCACTTAAGGATAATATGTTTCTTGTTTCAGTTTTATTTTTTATTATATTGGGAAGCTTAGTTAATCAATAGGTCATTCAGATCAAGCGTAAAACCAATAAATTATTATTTGTAAAATAATTATAAATGACATTTGCTTACTCACCAAGACTTTTTAGTCTTTTACCCAAGTTTGGACTTCTTGACTGACTGTTACAATCCTATTGTCTTTCACCAGTTTAATAATTTAGACTATGTTTGTCAGCAGAGTTATTAATCACCAACCAAACGAAATTATCTCCGTTACTTTAAGTGTTGACCAAAAGGGGGCTTTCATCGCATAAATAACCACAGATGACCACAGGTTAAAAATATTTGTACCTTCATTGGCTTATAATAGTCATTACAGTATTATTGTGTTTAACAACTAAGCAAACACTACAAATTTCTGAAAATAAGCACAAGGTAAATGAAAAGCTAATAAAAGGGGAAAGGGGGCTCTAATGCTTTGTTCATGTCGCACGGAATTTAAGCAGCAGAAGCAGCTGGTTTACATGCAAAGTCAATGGTTGATGTGCATCAAGGCACATCAAAAGGTACTGCACGGCATTTCGAGCAGCAGCATATCTACGCATCTGAGCAGCTGAAGCAGCGCCTCATGAGCTTCTGAGAATCTGATGAAAGTGACGCACAAGCAGCAGCTGATGGAGTTGGAAATATGTAACTTTTGAGGCTCGATGCACCAAATCAACCAATCAGAGAAGCTGATGTAGGAGCTGGCAGGGAGACAGACACAGCAGTGCTGATGCAGATATCTATGATCACTCCACTGAAACATTTTATTAATGTCTAAAAACACTGCGTTCAAGTGACCCACCTCTTTCAAAACGGCATTTAAAAATGCTAACATCTACTTCCAGCGACAAACAGTAGCGGAAACTCCCCAGCCTCCGACAGCAGAGTAATATTTTAAGGCAGCATCGTAACCTTGATGAACTGGCTGCACAGAGGATGTTTTGATGTGGACTTTTTCACTTAGAAAATATATTGAAACTACCTTTTACCCACTTATCACAACACATATATCAAAGCTGCTCTCTGCATTGAACACAGGAGCTGCACAAGCATCAGATGCATCTGGACGCACTTTACTGGACACACTTCAGGAGCATCGAATATGCTTTTGAGGCAAATTTGACCAGCACAATTTTCAAAAATGAAGCAGCAGGCGCATGTGGTGTGAACGTAGCAAGTTAGAGTCCATTCAGAGTAAGGAATCCTCAAGTTTTTAGGATTGGTGCATGACACCAAGGACATTTAAGACGCCCTTTGAAATAGATAAGCAGATAAATGGGAATGACAACTGATACAGAGATCTTGCAATCGAAAGAGTGAAGCTTCATCTGATTTTAGAGTGAAAAATGAACCACGACTAACTAGCCAATCCAACCGTAGCACCCTAACTCATCAGACACGCAAAAATAAACAGAGACAAAAACACACAGTGCTGATCTTTCAGTCGGGTCAGTGAGCATTAGAATTCAGTTCAGAATCTTAAAAACGTAAAAACCATCAGCTGTTGAATTAAAAAGCCTTTTTTCAGATAAAACACAAAACACAAGATGTGCAAAAATACTATTCTAATATTACCCTAGCCCAGGGTAACCAGTAGGCATCAGAAAAAAAGGGGAAATGGGGTTACTGTGTGTTGGCTCGGAGGGGAGGATTCATAGTTATTCCAAAAAAGTTAAAACACAATCCACTGGACTTCGCTTCCCCTCCAGGGAGCTTTTTCAATTCAAAATGTCAGAATTGGCATTGAGTTTGAAGCTTTATATAGTACTTCTCATCACGATTACTATATAAAGTTTCATACTCAGCTCTAATTCTGACATTTTGAATTGAAAAACCTTCCTGGATAGGAAGTGAAACATCTTCAAACTTGGAAAAACCAAGTCCAATAGATTTTTTTTTAACTTTTATGTAATTTTTTCTCAGCTGCTTCATCAGGAGGGTTGGTGATGAAAAACATTACGTTCAACTTGATTGTCCAATTCTCTCTGAATCGTAATGTAGCTTCAGCTGAAGACTGGTGTGTCACGCCTATCAGACCCAAGGGGCCAAATGGGAAAGAAGAAGCAAAGCGGAAGGCAACTGCTTAAGTAATCTCTGTCACAGGGATTTGATGTCACGCAGGAGTCACTCCGCTTACATCATTTGATATTTGATCTCCAACATGGTGCAATATCCACAATACGAAAGAGGTGTGAAACTAAGCTCAAATATTTTGAAATAACCAACTTGGCGAATCATGCTACACTAGTTCACACACTGAGCAAAGAAAAACAGCCTAACATATCTACTTCCATCAGCCAGACAACTATGATAGAAAGAGTGCCAAAGTTTCCTCTTTATAGTGCAGCATAACTCCTAACTTGAAAAAGGCCAAGCAAATGTCAAAGCCCCATTTTACTGCTAAGGATTTCTGACCATAAACAGCAAAATTGAGAGCCTGGGCTTTAAGGGCCGTGGAGGATCCTCTCAATATAAATTCACCTCTCAAAGATTTTCACCATATCAATGATCTCCATATTTAACAATGTGGCCACAGCAAAGTGAATGGAAACAGAAATACACTTTCCACTATTTACCACCAAAGTTTACATAAAAAGATCATAACATTTATGATCCAATCCATAAAAAGATTTGTTCTATACAAATAGCTATTTTTTTAAAATCATTGATGTAATGTCTTATGAAACAAGTAGCACGCTTGCAAAATGAAAGGAATGTAAGCCACATGTAAACAGCTGTTAATCTAGATGACTGTGCTGTACTCCTGTGCAGAATCCACATCAGCACACAGGAAGTGTTCAACAAATTAAACAAAGGTGGTCTCTGGATGTCAGGGGGTTTAAAGGGTGCATGTTTCAGTGGACAATTGTTCTCATTCATTTGCCGTTTTTTTTGTGCTTCATGGTGACATTTCTTTTAGTGGATACTTTAAAAAATGCCCTAAAACTGGAGGAAAAATCACTGCTCTAATAAATCCCTCAGCAGCAATTTATGTCATGATATATGTGCTTAAAATACATTTTTAGACTGGTCTTTTCTCCTGAATCCTACAGCAGCTTTTTTAATTGGCCCTTGAGATGCTTGGGCTCAATCGTGCATAAATCTATCTAATGCGCATAAGTAATAGGGAACAGACCTAAGCTCATAATATAAAAATGGTTTTATAATGAATAGCATGCTTTGATGATTGGATACCTGCTTTAGGAAATAAAATACTCTACAGGAAGACTAGTATTATGTATGAATAAAGACAAGCTGTGTGAGAAAAAAACCCAAAACATTTAAAAAGTAAGGCAAAGTTTAAGTGGGAAAAAAATATCACCCAGGACTGTATAAAGAGAGAATTGGTTGATTGAGAACTAAATTAGTAAAGGAGCCAGGGAGAAAAGAGCATCAAAAACAAACAAATAAAGCAAAATCTCAAGAACAAATGCAACAGCTTGATGTAAAACATAATTTATATGAAGCTGCAGCTTCATGAATGCTCATGAAGCTGCACTCCATTCCAAAATAAAATATATATTTGACCATCAATATATGTGAACTGAATAGCTAAGAAAGCTAGTAACCCAGAATTGGAAATGATCCAACCAAGAGAATATAAAAATAACACATTCAGAAGCAATGATTGTGAAGGTACAATCAAGAAAAGAAAAAAAATTATCTGCTCATTTCTCCTTATTCTCTTTTTGAATGAAGAAAAAATAAATTCAATACGTATAATGAGATTAGATCACACATTTTGGCTAAAAGGGAGGAGTAATCCTAAAAACACATATTCAAAAAGAATTTATTTTTCCTTACGATGCTCGATGGATAGCACAGAGAAACCAAACTTGAAGAAATACAAAAAAAACTAAAAGAAAACCGGACCTACAGCATGCTTGTCAAGCTCTACCTTTATTTAGAAATTATTATTAAGTTATTTGATGACTGCTGCTTAATTAGCTGTTACCTTCCAGTTTTTTTTTTTTTTTTACAAAACTGTCATGTCCAAATAAGCAGCTTTTGATGGTTTATTGTTGCTGAATTTTATGCCTTTTATGTGTTTTCTGTGCTTTGACAGATTAGCCCAAGATTTTTTTGAAAAAAAAAAAAAAAAAAAATAATAATAATAATAATAAATTAGGCCAAAAATCTTTTTGCTTTTGGTTTATTCTGTAACTACCTCATGCCCATCAGTTACATTAAGAGACAAGTAACCCATAACTGCCAACCCAAAACACATTAACTCTAATGGAGTTTGTTAAATGAACCCTGGCTGAGATGACTGACAAAATGCCAAGCTACACAATCCAGTTCATGAACAATCTATTTGATAAAAAATGAAAAGAAAAACAACAGGATGCATTCATTCATATGGTAAAAGTCTCAGACTCATTATAGTAACCTGATCCACCATGGCTGGTTGTCATTGAAAAGGGAAGGGAGCTGAAGATGATTTTATCTGAGAGCTTCCAATGAGCTTAAACTGATATGCCACTCTTTATGTTACCATGGTGATTAATGTGATAACCAGATAAAGCATCTCTTGTCTTAAATCTAAGACTCCGACTTCAGAAGTATTGTAAAAAAAGCTGCAACCGAACGTGGACATAACTAAATTAAAACATGCTATCTTTATTCTGATGATGGAAATTTTTCATCTGCTGCAATGTATGGGTTGTTTCCATCTGTTTGGGTTTCCTTCAGCAGTCCAAAAACCAAGACTGATAGATTATTGAGTTATTCTAAGTTGCTCTTGTAGCAGCAGAAGGAGACAACAGGAGAAGATAACAAGTTTCCACAACATGGTCAAGCAACATAACATGAGGACCAAGTGAACAACTCATGATCTGCACACAATATTTCACAAAGACACAATACTAATGCACACAGCATATTGTTACAACATATACATCTGGCATAAACTCATTACATATACAGCTTCTGTTACACAAGCATGTCAGACACAAACCTCACATAGACACAAAACATGTCACAACACACATGGACACATTTTCTACGCAAATGGAACCCCATTCTTGAAAAAAAAGAAGAAATTGCGGCTTGTTACTGCCCAATCCATACCCCAAGCACCATTTGTACAATCGGCTAATTTGCACATGTGCAACGAGGTATACGTGCAGGTTTACATAAATAATGTAATTATGGGGAAAAAAAAATATTTATTTATATCCTTAACTCAGTAAAGAATCCTAATCCACATCTTTAAATTATGCTTTATGACTTTTCTGAGACAATTTTGATGGTTTTACATTTTCTCAGTTAAACTGCTTGTCTGACGTCATCATGCTCAGAGTATTCCGGCAAAATATGATTAAACCATGTTATCTGGATATTAGTTGATTCTTTCTTTAAGTTACGCACCATGTACCATTATGTTAACGCAAAAGGAAAAAATAAAACTTAGAAAGCCGAAAAAGCTAGCTCATGCAAGTAGCGTAC
>NW_015151532.1:126500-139995 GCF_000732505.1 Cyprinodon variegatus
ATGGATGGATGGATGGGTGAGTTATCACAGTCAGTGACACACAATACTGCCTGGATGTCCTTCTTAATATGATGATCCTTCATTAGACTCTGAAGGTTCCATTAATACTTCATTATATTTACTGTGGCTACCAAATATATGTTTCTGACGTTACACACAGAGTTAAACTGCGCCTTTTCCACTCTCTTGGCTGTGGCTGCCACCGGTTACCATTAAATAACAATTGGTTAGCTCTGTCATTAAAATACATAATGACATTCATGCAGTGCCTTGCATAGAACATTTAATGTGTGTGTAAGGAGGGAAAAACATGAGGATGAGCCTTGTACGCTAACTCTAAGGTACGGCTGAAAATTGCTTGGTTTCATGCATGCGCACAGTTTCATGAATCTAACTTTTTGTTGACATTCTCATTCTTTGCCTTTTAGGCCTGGGTGAACTTTTAGTATGCATCCCACGTAATCTTTGATAAATCAAATGGCTCTGGATATATTAGACCCAAGATTGGTCTGTAATTTCCTTTTTCCTGGTAAATCAAATCCTGGTCTAACAAAAGGCATTTGCAATTACAGCACTAATCTTTTTTTTTTTAACTACTTCTAAACTTGGCAAAAATGGGGGAGGATGACTGAGCCCACAGAGAGTCCACAAATGCACGGGGGTAATATACAAACTCCATGCAACAAGACCGGGAATCAAACCCAGAACCTTCTTGCTGCATTGCAACAAGCCACTTTGACACGTACAGTCAGTCTCCTCTCTGGAAATCCTCAATACAAGTTACATTAGATGCTAGTAGATATAATTCTTGCACACAAATGCACAGCCTTGGCGGTTTGCTGGAGACAAAATGCATTCTCACTGCAACTCAACCGAATCATGGTCTGGCATCACTATGCTTAAATTAGCAGCTGTGACCCTGCCAATGAACAGTTGTCTAGTCCAGTTCAGTGCCTGGGATGTGTTAACAGCGCATCCCAGAAACTGGACTCTGGCACAGTAAAATGTGCCGCAAAAGTATGATGTAAAACCACAGTCACAACCAGCTATATGATTGTAAAGGAGAGACAGAAGGTTTGTTAAGGTTTCAAGACCTCTACAGATTCAGAAGAACACTGATATGGATGGTATCAACTTAGCTGATTAAATTAAAAACAGCAGGCATCTTCCACTAAAACCTGGACAGTGTGTATATTTTCCCACTTTGTAGACATAGTAATCACCATCTCTAGAGGAGTGACTGCCATTTTCTGGGAAGGAAACCAAAGAAGTGGTCAAAAGTGGAAAACACAGCCAATTACAGAAATTACATAATTCATCTTGCGGACATGGTGGATGAAACCCGTGCATCAAGGTTTGGCAAATTTAGGTACAAGAAAAAAGCAAAGTAAGCATCATTTTTGCACCCAAAACATGGCCAGTAAAAGGAATTCTGATTTCGATATGGTCTGTGATTTCCTTTTTCCTAATAGTGTTGTCATGTACATGAAGTGCAAGATATTTCTTAGCGTTAGCGCTGTTTTATCATGCCAAAATGCACAGTGAAGCAAAAAAAAAAAAAATAAAAATAATAGAAAATTATGTTAATGATGAACTAATTCTTATCTTGATTTATTTTCCTTGGAACTAAGCAGGTAAAGTTAAAGTTCAATTTGACATATGTGTTTTTCCGACCTCCACTGTAGGGGACACATCCTAAAAACAAATACTAATTTCGCTAAATTATGTTTTTCAGTCCATCAACTGAAACAAATGCTGTGCATTGAAGAAAACAAGCTCAAATATTTTAAATGAGATGTAAAGATAATATTAATGAGTTAACACAAATCATCAAATGTAAACAATTGCTTATATTAATTTTCATTTAATTTGAAACTCAAGCTTAAGCAGTTGCCTGCTATATATAAATTTACTATATAACTATTGTCCACTTAAAATTTAGAATAAATAGTGATTTTTCTCTGTATTTTTTTTTTGTTTCAGGTGCAGTCTTAACAAAAGCAATTTAGGTTTTTTGTTTGTAAAAAAATCCACAAGTTTACATCACCATTCTAATACTGTTGCTTGCCAAAGTACCGTCCGAAAAAAACCATGGGTTTGTTGTAAAGCTAGATTATTATTCCTGAATCGTTACCATATGTCCAGTCTTTGAGAATTTCTCGACATAATTGAAGGCTGGATGCACATTTATGGACAGGAATGATAGGATCTAAGCATCATTTGTAATGACAGGACAGTAAATTAAGCCCAGAAGCAAATGCTAGAGTATTTTACTAAAGAGTTTCACGTATAGAATGAGAAAAATCAGACAGTTCAACACATACTAGAATGGACCTAATTCAGGGATAAAAGTCCTAGTGATTTTCCAGAAATAGAAAGCAAATAATAATTTGGTCTCCACCGATTCTTTAAGCAGTTGTTTTCCTGCCCAGATTTTGTGTCAGCCCACCTACAGTGTATTTGATTTGGAGTTGACTTGATTTGGAACCCAGCACAGCCACTCACTAACACCAAGCAAAAACAACATTACATGCCAGGCTAAAGCCATTCAGAGGCTATATAAAATTTCAAAGAGATCTTAGGATCTTTGCTTATTTTTGGTGTAGATTGTAACTAAATCCAAACTAGTTAGATTTGAGCCCTGCTGAGTCAGCATTTGCAGCATTTTGAATCATTTATCAGTATTACACATCTAGATAAACGGAGCCTTGCCACTAATTTCTTATAAACCAACATAACCTCAGCAATATTGTGGAGCTTATGGGAGATCCAGTGATTAAGTTTTCTTGAATTGAATTTAGGTTTAATTTTTGGATGCACCATTGTAAAAACCATTTTAAAACTTAATATAGTTTGGTTTAAACCACTCTGTATGTTCAGGATAATTGCTCTGCTGGAACATGAACTCTCAGCCCACTCTAGTTTTTTCATTGACACATTTTCTTTCAGAATTGACCTTCAGCTCAATTAATCTTTTCACCAAATTTGACTCTTTTCTATTCTTTCCTTACACCATTCCTACAATAACAGCTTCCTTCTAAGGCTCAGTTTCATAAGAGTACAACAGGTTATCTCAACTGTGCTGCTAATATCTAGAAAGTTGCCTTCGGCTTCCTAGCTCCCTCTCCTATTAATGCTCTCTTTGTCTAATCTGTGTGATTAGGTGAATAATTATAGATGAGGTTGTTCTGAAGCTATATTATACCCTTTCTATTTTTATATACGATGGAATATATATATTATATGAAAATGCAAAGCATAAAAAAAAAGATTTGTACAACTAAAAGAGATTGCGTATTTCAATCAATGCCTTATATTGCTCAACCACAAACAAGCAAAAACAAAGTATCTTATTTTTTTTTTTTTTTAAGTTTGTTGTTGTAATTACACAAAGTTGTGGAAAGTTAAAAATAGTCCACATTTTTAATGCATGTGTATGTTTGTCTGATATTTTTCTTTTTTATCTAAAATAATATGGCCTACAGAACACACACAAATATTATAATATACTTGTATAATATACTTAATATTTATGGTCAGTTTAAATTGTAACATTGCAATTTCTATTATCTATTCTATTCTATTCTATTCTATTCTATTCTATTCTATTCTATTCTATTCTATTCTATTCTATTCTATTCTATCCTATCCTAATAATATCCCATAATATTTTCCAGTTACAGGATTCCTAATCCCTTCATTCCATTTTTGTATTTATTTGTTAGTGTTGTTTGTTATTTATATGGTATAAAATCTGCCAAATTTCCTTTTATAATGTAAAGTCCAGACCCCCATTTAAACATAAGAAGATGCCAATTATGTTTGAATAATATTTGAGTGAATGTTTTTACCGCGCTTTCTAAATGTTGGCCACAGAATCTGCTTTCTACACCTGCAGATCTGTTCTTGCCTGTCTATAGTTTACAGGGAGGGGAAATGTCTTATTCTTCTTTGGGCGTCTTGTCAAAGAAAAGTTGTTAGGAAATATAATAGCTTGCAATCGAAGCTTGTAATTTCCATTATATCCTAACTGCTGTCCTGTTATATCAAGCAGTGGTTATGTTCTACTATACTGATATCAGGCAGCAATGCAGGCAAAGGCAGCTCTGATTTAAGGCAGATGTGTAAAAATATCCTGGAAACAAACAGCCATAGTTGGCTTCGGCTGCAAACTGACACACAATTCAGTTTAGCTCCAAAGTAGAGCGGACATGATCAGTGAATTCAAAAATCACTGAGGAATAGTTTTTAGTTTTTTTTTCATCTAACACTTTTTATGAAGAAAAGAAACTTTAATCTCTTTGAGTTGATCCTCTGATTTTTTGCACATGGACAACAAAAGCTTATTTTTCATGTTCATGTATTGGGACACATTCTTACAAAATATACCTATGTGAAACAGTATTTACAACCTAAGTGGTTTCCACAGGAGATTTCGACAATAAAATACATGCCTGTTTCACATCTATTATCATAAATACATCTCACTTCTTCAAACACCTGAAAAAGCCTCGGAAAATCTTTCTGACCTAGAAGATAAGTTGAAACTAGGACAGAAAACTGATATTTCAAAGGTTTGCATGTGTTAAAGCACATTACAACTTGTTAGTGTGCATAAAACTGATATTCATACAAGCTGCAAAGTGATTTGGATGTGGAAAATTTAAAAGCAGAGGGTGCAAACTTTTTGTATCAGCGCATGGATTTTTGGTTCTGTTCAGTTTTCCCTTTGGGTTTTCAGTTAGGCTTGGATTTGTGTTATTCTTTTTTTTCTGTTAATACTTTTAATAGTAAGAACAAAATTGCTTCTTTAATTGCTTATTGTCTGGTTTGGTGGTGTCTCAGTTATCTCTTATTCAGAATTCCTTAGCCTTTGCTCTAGTTTTACTTCATGTCATTTATTGTAGGTTACATTTCCCAGTTACTCTCTATTGCTCCTAGTGTCCCCTTCCCATTGGTTTCTTTGTTCTTTCTCTGCACACCTGTTCCCACTCACATCAGTCCTGTTAGGCTATGTTCACACTGCAGGCCTTGATGCTCAATTCTGATTTTTTTTGTGAAATCCGACTTTTGAAATATGAACAGCAACGCAAAAAAAAAAATCAGATTTCACAAAAAAAAAAAATCGGAATTGAGCATCAAGGCCTGCAGTGTGAACGTAGCATAACAGGACAAAGATTATGGTAATGATGTGAGTGGGAACAGGTGTGCAGAGAAAGAACAAAGAAACCAATGGGAAGGGGACACTAGGGGTAACAGAGAGAACTGGGAAATGTAACCTACCATTAATATATATATATATAAACAGTTACACACAGTTTTGTCTTTGCTGAATTGTTGTCTTTATTTAATATATATATATATATATAAACAGTTACACACAGTTTTGTCTTTGCTGAATTGTTGTCTTTATTTAATGTCTGCATCAGTTCCGGTGGTCAGCCACCTCCAGTGTACTCAGTACTGGTTCCTGTGTTCCTTGCCTGATTACTTTTGTTTTTATACTCCCACTGCCTTCATCATTAAATCTACAAGAAGAAGCTGGGCTCAGCTACAAAATTTTACACAACCTGACATATGTAGATCATATTGTACAGTAATGACCAAACCTTGCAAATGTATGACTTTAAGTCTCCCAGTTATTGGTGGTGGAATTTCATTGCAATTTAGTGCTTCTTATTTTTATTTTATGTTTTTGCAGATCAGGCCCTAAGTGTCAGAACATTTGATAGCTTCCTTGATCAAAGATAAGAAATACGCTAATAAAACCAATGTCAGGAGGACGGAAAATGGCAGATTTCAAAGAAGCTACCATTACTCAGTCATTATTTTACCGGCTATCAATTCATAAAGAAAGTGTTTTTTTTAAGGTTAAATAACAAAGTTTCTTTGTGTCATGGTTTAGGTCCTGTTCAAGTTTTATCTCTGAGTTTTCATTGGTCTTATTTCCATTTTTGTGTCCTAGTTATTTTTGATTGTATTTAAGTTCTTAGATATTTCTTGTTTGCCCTCTTGTGTCAGTCTCCTTTTCCCTAGCTCCCTTCTTGCCTCCTCTGTTCACACCTGCTCCCAATCTGCTAATTGGCCTGGTCTTTGTTTCTCTCTCCCATATATCCTCCTCCTGTTCAGTCACTCGTTGCTGGTTTGTTATCATTTTTCTTTCCCCTCTTCTTGTGAGTATTCCTGGTTCTCGGTTTTTGTGGATTTATGTTTTAGATTTTGGCTTCTGTTGAACTTTTGGTTAATTAAATCTTTAAGTGTCTGCATTTGGGTCGTGTCAAACCTCCACCCCCACCATGACACTTTGTCTATTGATTTAAACTCATAAGAGCTGAGACTGAAGGCAGCCTACGTGATCTGAAGTGGTCTTAACTGTTCTACTTATAAGGCTAACATCAGATTACAGTTTGTTGATTTGGTCAATACCCCTATTAATGTGCTTATTAAAAGTCATGGAAATAGCAGTTTCCACATTTAGATATTGGCTTTAGTCCTTGGAAAGAAAATCAGCTTTCTCTATGTTACAGTTTTTTTTTCTTCTGTTTTATTACAGTGTTTGTACAGCCCTTGACATCCTCTTGTGTCTTCACTAGGCCCATGTCGGGTCTGTCATAATAAAATCAGATCCTCAAGAAAATAGTTTGCCTGACAATTTTGCATTGAAGATCACTGATGCAAACACTGAGTTCATAATGATTCTGTGGAAATTGTTTTATTTTTTTCAGCTCTCCTACTTGTCTAAAACTGATGGTTGTTAGTTTCATAGCTTCCCAGACTTTACTTGGGCATTCATCCATGATGAAAATGCCTGCCACAGAGGCCTTTAAGTTTTGTTTTCAATTTATTCTTATTTTCTCAAAGATCAAACATGTGTTTTGTCACAAAACCAGTTAGAGGTTTACATAAAACCTAACAGAGACTGACTTTCTATGGATTTAATCTCAAAAAGTTTAGTAGCTAAAAGATGCAAAATAAGCAGTCTGCACTCCTGGATTCAATATGTCCATCTGACCCTAATAACTCCTTCCGCAGATATGATTAACAATGTAAATTGCATTAGTTTTAATGATAGAACCTTTGCGACAGTGGATACACAGTTTAAGACACATCATTAATTCACAAATGCCTCTTATATGTGAGCTCCTGGTGTTCACTGTTATTCAAATTCTCACCTACAGAACGGGTGTGTGTTTTTATTTGTACTTGTCATTCCACCTGCCTTTACATTGAATTGAACAATAAGCTGGAATTATTTTCTTATAAGTTTATCTTAAGGTACTTTGGTATGTTTGCAATCACAACACCACTGAGATTATAGATTTTTCTTAAATTTAATGTAACTTTTTCAAATTTAAGCACCACAAGCTTATCTATGTATTCATTTGTTCTTTATTTGTTGTGTTTCCTATTTTTTATTAGCGTCATTAAAAGGAAAGCTGTCAAAAACTGAACATAGACCAACTGTGGTACTGTTCAGCGAGCAGCTGGTTTAGGGAGGCGTCATCAGGCTCATGTATGATTGTTTATTCAGATCGTTTTTGTCTGACATGTTTTAACCTCCTCGTTGTTTAGCCATAACCCTTACAACCATTGCAAAATGTTGTGGAAAACAAGTCTTTTATAGTTTGTTTATGGAAGTAAATCATTTCAAGTCTGCTTACACTATGTAAAGTAATACAGGCATACTGATTGATGAAGATCGGATTTCTGGGTAGGTAAACCGTGAGAAGGACAAAAACTAGGACGGTTATATTCCATTGGGAAGGAAAGAACATGACTAAATATTTCTGTATTATAATGTTATCACCAGAAAAGTGGTGTGAGGAAGTACATTTGCATAAGGCTACATTAAAGCACTTTTTTTTTTATCAGCTTTTCTCCGTGTTCATTAATGATTGTTAAATTCTGCAGTTGTTTAAGGCTCTTCAAATTTGAGAAGGATATAAACTTATTGATTATATCCTTGATGAAAAACAAAACATTATCATATAAAAGTATATAATTTTTGGTGCTTTAGATATGTCCATTATTATGATACCTTATTTTCGTTGAGTAAAACCATGTGGCATACAGCTTCTTAATTATATAGTCACCTTTTTTCAAAAAACAAATGTCTCTGGTTTTCTTGTAGACTTTTTTCCAGATGATACCATTTTTTTCCCCCTACATTTATTGCCAGTCCAAATTATTTTCATGAAGCCAAAACACTCGCAGAAGCCATTTATTTCAACACTTCTGCCTTGCCCATCCCTGCATTATGGTTTGCTCTTTTTCTAAATAAACGCACTTCTGCTGTTGTGCAACGTAAACAAAGTAACACTATGAAAGTGGCAGTGTGTATTTTTGTTTCTATGCGTGGCAAACAATTTTAAGACCTTTTTTTTCAAACTAGTCTGTTCGTTAGGCATCAACTTGGGGATGGTTTTACAATCTCAATCAGACGAGATTTTCCTTCTCCCTACATTTTTACTTGGCAGCTTAGAAAGATTTCTAGCTTGAAACATGACAATTGCATTTCAGGGATATAAATTAAAAGACTACTGCACTTTTCAGCATTTACCAATGATGTCAGTTTTAGGCTGAAGGCTTAAGGATATATATATATGACAATATAATTGCATGTACAAAAATCATTCATTTAAACTATACATGTAGCAAAGTACAGTGATGTAAATACTGAACATAATTTTGTGAGACAAAGTTACACGGGGATTGCTGTTCTGTGATTTTCAGGGTGATAGGACTTGGTGTGCACAAACAAAAACAGTGAAACTGTGTGTGGCCTTCTTGTACTTTTCATCCCAGGATGATGAAATATGTGAGCCTGCAGGGGTGCTTCACTTCGAAGAGAGACAATGCTGTTCAGGCACAGGCCTGTTTTAACTCTTGGAGATGCAGTTTTCCTGTATGTGCTGATCTCTATCCATGAGCATGCAATGCAAGAGGGGAGTATCTCTGACTTATTAAGGGAGATAACTGTCTGTAGGTCTATAAGGGGCTTTTACAGTAGCCTTTAGTTCTTTTTGTGTTTTTAATTGAGCACCCAGTTTTTTAAACTGGGCCTGAGGCTTAAAGCGATGATCAGACATGTTTTTGTGGAAAGTTAGATGCTGCTATGATTATTTTTGAAAGAGGGATAGTCAAGTTTGATGACCGTGAAGGTAAGAGGAACACAGTCCTCTGTAATGCTGGGTAATTACTGTCAGGCTCTTTCTGACATCAGTAGAAAAGGATTATCCACTAAATGTTCCTTTTAATATGAAATTTACACTGAAGTTAAAACATATTTTAAATTAAAGTGTTTAAATACTTTATGGAAAAAAAACTTTATCCTTTTTCAAGCTCCACCAGCAAACATTTCAGTATTTTCATATACATTATACTTAAGGAAGGTGGCAATTATTTTTTTTGAACAAATGCCCCAACATTATAAACATGTTAACAAACTGGATATTTTTGTTCAGGAATTAAGTTTTCAGATTACTTCAACAGATTTGCTCTTGTACTTTAAAAAAGAACTATAACTAATAATAACATGAAAGCCACACTGATTAGACTCTTTGGTCAAAATTGTAAAGTAAAACATACATTTGACAAATTCTTTCTCCAGCTCACTCTACTCTGAGTGCAGGGTGTGGAACTTCAACTACAGTCACAAGGCCTTGAGGAACAATTATAAACTTTCCATTCCTAAAAAACATCCGCTATAAGAACCCTTGGAATGTAGGGAAGTGCAGGCCGTAGCAGCTCACCATGGCAAAAATGTTGATTGCAAACAACTAAGTGCTATTATCAAAATGTTCTTGGTGTAAATACACTATTGATATACTACTGAGTATTCACTAGCATTGAAGTAAACATTTAATTTTGAATATTGAGCATACCGTAATTCAGGCATGTTGGTCCTAAAGGATCGCTGTCCTGCAGGGTTTGCCTGCTCCAGCACAGCTGATTTCCATTAAAAGCTGATTAACAGGCTTTAGTTGAACTGCAATCATCAGAATCAGCTGTGCTAAAGATGGGAAACCTCAAAAAACCAGCAGGACAGCTGGGCATGCCTGGCGTAATAGGGCTGCAAAACAAAAATCCTGATATGAAAAATTATAACAAAACAATAAATTCAATTCAGTTAAATTTCATTTAATGTTATTCAGTTCAGTTCATTTCCATTAAATTAAATTCAATCTATTTCTACAGCATCAGTTTTCACCAAATCATCTCAAAGCACTTTAATTAATTCAAATGATATAGGCAGATTGGTTGGAGTTTTATTTTTATCTAAGGAAACTCAGCAGATTGCATCGAGTGACAGACTTGCAGAATTCAGTCCTTCTGGATGGCTCAACGATTTGCTTCTTAAAGGTACTTCAAATCGTTAAGGACACTTTAACCAGAGCAGAAGTGTGTCAGTGATTACCAAGATAAGGGCTGTCCTAATAGTACAGGCAGTATGGAAGGAGATGGGAGGAAGAAGTAGGATGCTTCCTATCAGTAGTTCATTTAGTATATAGGGAACTCCTGAGCTTTCTGTTTACCCCATAGGAGCTATACATTTACCCACAATCCTTTGCATGACTGGATGTGTTGGCACAACCCACCTCACTGAGTTAACAAAAAATGCATAATTTTGTGAAATGTACTATGTGTGAAACATGTAAATATATGGGTCTTAATAGGTCTTGGGTTTTATATGTAGAACTCAATCCGTTCACTACATTTGTGTAACTTGTTTCTGGAAGCCTGTAGTCCCAGTTTGGCCAGCATTATCTAGGTACATGTCCATCCCGTAGTGATGTCCATAATGCTGAAGGCATTCCGGATTAAGTTCAGCAGTCCCGAGTTCCTTTCCTAAACCAGATAGACTTCTTACTGTTTAAGGAATATGAGCAGTTTGATGTGTTTGAAATAAGCCATTGATTTTGCAGCAATCCCTCTTACCAAGCATGCATTCAGCAACATTGGAAAGAGGATCTCCCCACTAATTGAAAGAAATTTCCTGCAAAGTTAGTGGCAGTGTGAGCGGCCTTTTACAAAAACTGATTCTGGTTTACTTTCTGGCTCTTTTAAGACTGATTAACCTGTTAATCAAATTTTAATCTCGCTCAACTTCTCATCCATAACAAAACATGCTGCTATTCGGATGTACATTTCTATGCTGCTGAATAGCAGAGAGGCAAATCAATAAAACATGATCAATTTATTTAGATTTTTCTATTAAATATGTTCATAATTGTTCCATTTCATTTAATTTTTACTCCCTTTTAATGTGTTTCAATACTCAAGTGTCTGTCACATCTCAGTAATGTATATTCAAACAGGCCGGATGAGGATAATAACCAGCAACAAGGTCCCATCACCTTATAGGCTATTCATTTAGGAGGTTCAGGCCTGTTTAGTTGCTGTAGCTGCACTATTTAACCTTCACAGTGAGATAAATGGTATTTATATGTGCAAACACATATGGCTTTTGGTGAGCCACGCTCCATAAATCAAACACGTAGTGAAATGCATACTAAGAACAAAACTTATTGCATACTTGGCATACTTGAGATAGCGGTAAGGATATTAAGTTACTCTCTAAGCATCTGATCGATAGTTGCCAGTTTAGTTTTGCAAGAGCATCTTGTGGTTTTCTCAACTGGGCTTTGATGTCTAGACAGTTATGTTTTTCAAAGCAGACAACACAAAATCCTTTAAGAAAATTGGATTCAAGGAGCCACATTGTATCATGTTTTGTAGGTTGGCAAGTAAAAGTTAAACCGCAACTTTGTGCTTTGGCATGATAAAAAAAAAAAATAAATCACTGATATTTCACAGATGTTGCAAGAGAGGAAACAATTTGCTTCTTACTGCAGAGCATCAAAGTCTGCTGTGTTTTTTATTTTTGAGAAAATATCAACCACAATTATTTAAGACAAGAAACTGACAACAAAATTCTAAATGTACCTTTAAAATTTCATATCCCTAATAATTTCTGTCACCCAAACCAACTTGCTACCAGCACTCAACCCCCCTCTGATCTGTCTGTCTTTGTCGCTGTAAACCGACCACTCACTGCTTCTGTTATTGGTGTGCAGAGAAGCCTTTCTTTCAGTTCACCATCCTCTTTTTCATGCCAGTGGAAAATCATGTTGTGCAGCACAAAGCTGAGTAAACTTTTAATGTTGCTCATGTGAAGACAAACGTTCTGTAAGCAAAGTACTTTTGGCAAAATAACCCGAGTAAGCATGAGGAACTTCAGCGATTTTCTCTGCAACAATAAAGGCTTCCATATGTATGGTTAAAGATCTGATAAAATTTCCAAGCACACCCACTGAAGTCATCTTGACTCTAATAGCTGACTTTTATGTGAAGTATGCAATAATTTGCTCTAAGTTTGTGGGTATACATAATTTGAGGCAACTGCCCTACAGCTAGCTTCTTGTTTAAAACCTGACATGACATTTAGATACATCTATCTGCAGGAATGCATGAGAATTATTACCTAACTGCTAGAGATGGGTGCAGGTCTGAAGGCTACTATTGTAACATGATGTGGCTATGCCAAAAAGAGATGGGAGGAGATGGCAGATACATTTCATTAATTTACAACATGTAATAAAACTGATCATCTAAAACTATGTGTATGACAGCATTACTCCTCTTCAGTGTTTTCACAAAACTTCCTCACATACTTATTAATGTGCTTTTTAGTGATTTATTTCATAGAGCAGTATGTCACAGTGAATTCATGTATTCTATTTAAAGTGGAAAAAGAAACTCTACCTTTAAAGTAGGTCTGTTGTCTCTTATAGATGCAGGATTCCTGAAGCTTCCTGAAATATATTCCAGTTTATATCTCCAGTTCCAGAGAACCCCCGACTGTTAAGCAACCATTTTATTTCAAACACTCCTATCTGAGTCTTGCACTTGTTTGAAAATTGTTCTGAAAGAAAGTGAAAAGCTTCTTAGGGGCTAAAGGATCTCTGTGGCTGCACAAAGCTGCAGGTCCTAGTGCCTGCCCTCAGTCATGATTTACAGATGAAAAGTCTCCTGAATGCATGTGTAGGTGGTGGGATACATTTAGATAAACTCTCTCAAACAAATTAGCACAGCATTAAATACTCTAATTATTCATCTTTTAAAAAAAATTGGTGAAAATATTGAAATGATTGTTGTTTGTGATGAAAAAGTTTTACAGTTATTCCTTGAGCACAGTTGTAGAAATTCTAAGTAGAGGAGAGCATGAACTTGAAGCAGGCTTTTATATGACCATTAATTTATGACAGCCATCTCAGCCAAGGTTAACCTTTTGATAACATTGCCTAGGTTTCCAACCACTGATAATGGATCATAACAGTTTTATTTCTACTGCCCTCTACGGCAAGTTTTTAATGACTCCCTCTAGTATTGCATGCTGTTTTCTTTTTTTTCTTTTTTTTTTTGGGGGGGGGGGGGGTCATTTCAGTTGGCAAGAGGTATTTTTGCATCCCCACCACCAGGCGCGCTGGAAGCT
>NW_015151532.1:140673-168015 GCF_000732505.1 Cyprinodon variegatus
ATGTTACTCCACAGCCCCCCACCATGGGGGGCTGATGCTATGACGAGGGAGGCTGCAGCCCCCACAGCACCCCCCTTCCCGTGCCACTGCCCACCACCTTGTCATAGCAGCATAAAATTACAACCCATACTGGTATAAACAGTTTTGCAGAATAAATGCCACCAAATCTTTGATATTGCTCACTTTAATAACTAAACTACTGAAATAGATGAATAATATAATTACCCCTTAAATTTGGTTTATTTATATAGCGCCAATTCACAACACATGTCATCTCAAGGCACTTTACAGTTCACCAGATCATCCAGTCAAATTGATTCAAAATTTTATCTAAAGAAAACCAGCTGATAGTATCAATCTCTCATGCCAAGCATGCTTTTAGAGACAGTGGAGAGAAAAATTCACCTTTGAACAGGAAGAAACCTCCAGCAGGATCTGCCTCAGTGTGAGCGGCCTTCTGTCGAGGGCGACTGGGGTTCAAGTAGACAGAAGCAGCTGTAGTCAGAATTTCTCTTCATGGTGAGGAGGACCTATAACAGCCTAAATCTTTAAAGTTGTAGGGAAGCGGCTGTTCCAACTGTTGCATTTCCGAATTCTCCCAAGCGGTTCCAGACTTTACAAGAGTGAATAAAATGAATGTGATAGGTCGTTTATCAAGGGGGCAGGATTGTTGTGGCGGTAGATTCACAAGCAAGTTTGGTTGTGGCCGGTTTGTCAGAAGCCTCTTGCTAACCAGTTAGCAACTCAGTGCTAGTAGGTTCCCAATGGCAAATTCCATTGGGACCAAGTAGCACTAAATTGGTGACTTAGAAAAAACTCTGTCAAGGAACGCTATGGACAGAGGAAACATGCAAGAGGAGGAGAGTTTTGGGTCGGAGGTCATGGATGAGTGTCCATGACTCATTCATGACCTCCGACAAAGCAGGGACAAAGTTGTTGTGGAAGAGGACGCCATGGCGGCAGAAGCTTGGTTTGGTGTAGAAGGCTTCCAGCCGTACATGTTTGAGCCCTTGCCTCACAACGCTGCCAGTTCTGTTAGCTCTACGCCTGCTGAAGACACAGACGTCCATCCCCATGAACACTGGGACGGAACTCAATGGGAAAGGAAATGATTCTTATTTCTTATTCTAACCGTTGGGTATATTAGCTACAACATATGAATCAAGATGCTATGACCAAAAAAAATTGATTGACAGATGACCGTTGCTATATGATTGGCCAAATTTAGGTGTACAAGCTGACGTATGACTAACTGGCCTGCATAAGATGGTGAAATGCCCCCCCCCCACACACAGATTTTAAGATAGCATTTTTATAAAAATAGAAATTTTCTGACTTTTGGGACAATATAGTCTAATAAAGAGTACATTTATATACATGTTTAAGCCGGAATAATTTGACATTTAAATATGACTTCCCTATGATTTTAATAAAGAGATTTGGACTGTTATAATGAAATAATTACAAATTGGGGCTGTAATGATATTATTATTATTATTATTATTATTAATAATGTGGGAAAAAATGTATTGTAACCCCTGATGCATCTTTCTATTGACATGATGGAAGGTAAAGAAAAAAAAGTTACTGGAATATTAGCCAGTTACTAATTAGAATTTTTTTGTTAAAAGTAAGGGCAAATGTCAAACAGAAACAAGCGATATCATCATTGGTTTCACAGATCTTAATTTCTGCAAGGACTTTTAATTGCAAATGTATAAAAACAGCTGATATCCAGTGAAGATCTAGGGTCTATGTTCTTTAAAACTATATAACTTTTATATTATAAAAAAACAACTTTATTCTCCTTAAAAAAACCTGTGAAATTGTTAATTCATTATACTTTACTTTACAAGGTTTTCAGTGATGATTGTCGTGGTCCAAAATTTAAAATTGTCCAGCTTCTTTTCAGCTGATGTAATTGTCAACACAAGTTGCAGCATGGGATAGGATTACAGAGCGAATGTGTTTGAACCTCCAACTGAGAGTGAGTGAAAAGTGCTAATGTTTCAGGAGAGCGTGGATGTGAGGCTACATAAACTAACCCAGGTGTAATAAAAGTGCATGTGTGGACAGGAGACCTCCTTTGAAATCCTGCTCCTCTCCTTTCTCATCCCTGCCTGTTAAGTTTAAGTTGAGGTCACTGGGAAATCTGTGTTTTTTCAATTTTTCTCTAAATTGAATAATAGCTAAGATTTTTTTCTTTTTAAATAAGCGTTTCAGTGTGTTCACATTTATTTCACTACCAGCTTTACACATCTGGATTCAAACAAGACCACATGGAAACAGAATCAGCTTACCATGTTACACTGGGACCAAATCCTGGTTTTGATTATCACTCTAAACTCACTGTGTCATGGATGATGTTTTTAAAGAGGTCATGATCATGTTTTTGAAAAGCTTCTCTCTGTCTTTTTTAGGTGGAGCCTCTTTAAATGGGCTTTTTCATGTGTCAATACAACTGGGCCTTTCTGATTCAAGACCGACTTTTCACTGAAATGCTGTGAAACTCATTGGCAAGAAGAAAGAAGAAGAGATTGGAAAATATTGTACTGCTTCTCATCAAATATGCTGGACTCATTTAAACATTCCTTTTGAATTTTATTAAACTGAGATGAAAAACAGACACAAAAGAGTGGTTTGAGATTCAATCAGAAGTAAAAAAGCTGCAACTGTGCTCTATCTAAAACTGGTTCTGAATCCAATTGAAAGATCATTAAGACAGCAAACATTCTAAGAACTGTCAGCTTGATAGTCTCAGCATGACGTAAAAACATCTATTTATTCAAATTTCTTTCTGAAGCCAGCCTTCAGATGTAGATTTTAGAAATCCAGATGGTTTAGTATGTGAAGCAACAGCTTGAATTCCAAAGCAATAGTTTTTTTTTCCTTTAGGCATTGTTAAGGTATTGAAAGCTCAAAGTTCTTCCAGAACTTGAAATTTGGCATCAACATCTACAGCAAAGTTTTTGCAATAGCTGACGATCATATTTTTTCTTTTACATCACTGTAGAGACTTTATGGCATACCCTTCTCGTTCAACAAACGGAAACGAGTCAAATCATCTTAAGTCCAACCTTTCAACCTGTTTTTCCTGACATATAACCCAATTCAACATAGAAAGACTCACACAGAAGACAAAGAACAATTTGGCATTTGGCGCTCATTCCCATTAGGAAATGTAAGAATAAATAAATAATGATATTATGATTGAGCGGATGAAGATTCACTTGTGCTTGAGATTAATGCGAGTATGCATGCAAACATGTCTTCTCAGTATTGTGTTTTTATGTAGAATGCTGTATTTGATTTGACACGACTTAAATCTTTTGTTTCATTCAATTAACGCAATAATTTGTTTGTGATAACTAAGAGGTTTTTGGAAAATTTGGGATTTCATTTGTTTTTTATTTAGTGAGTGATGTCATTTTTGCACAGTTCCTTGCTTATGATCGATTGAAGAAAACTAAAGCAGGTGATGATTGCAGTGGATTGGATGTTCCTGCAGGTTATTTTCCTGACCATCTTAAGTAATTTATGGATATTACTCCCACTATAGTTAATTAGAGTTCTGATCCTCAGAAATAGCTCTGCAAACCTTATTGTAACTTTTTTATCCGTCGATTAATTTATTTATAATCAAGATATTGTATAACAGATTCTATGTAAGTGGTATCTGGAATCCGCTGGTTAAGCAGTACTTTAGTTGGATCGTAACAAGATAATTTAGCCCGAATAATTACAGTGAATTCTGTACATGGATAGGCTGAAGGTTAAATAGTTTTTTTATGAAGAAAGTATAAAGTAATTTAAAACACGTATAATTTGTATTATCTTTGATTTAGACAACTTATCTTTGTCTTATGAGTCCAAAATGCACCATTGAGCATTATCACAGATCCTTCCTCCCAGCATTTGTAAGACTTTATAACAATCACTGTTTCCAAGAACCTCAATAAGTTATTAGTCAAATAAATAAATAAATAACATGCTGCTGTCATTTTGCACATCTCTGGTATTGCTGCTATTTTCCCATATCTACTACTGTAAAAATGTCCACAGCTGTGTATTGGTTAATTATTATTCAGGTGAATGCACAATATTTATGTTCGTAAAAATATTGTACAGTGAAGCATTTTGTTTATTTTTAAACTGTCACTTCTGTTATTTTATACACTTTTAAGGTCCTCCTTTATGTGACCAGTTTTTGCTGTAACGCTTTAGCTCCTGTGACACCACAATTTCCCCCTTATGGGTCAAAAAGAGGATTTTTTATTTCTATTTTTTTTTTTTATGTTGCCTGACCTCCAATGTTTAAGTTGATGGAATTTTTATGTTTCGTGGGATTGTTTCGTATTTTAGAAAACTCTAGTTGTAAAAATAGCTTTATAGTACTTTTTAGGGGCAGATGTTCTGTTGAATTCTGAAAGCTTGTGCATTTTAAGTAGAAATATTAGAGAAAAGGGAAAATAAGTGGTGTGAAAATTACGATCAATCAGCCTGAGCAAAACGTAGTGATTTAGTTTTTTTTTTTTTTGTCATACATTCAAAAACTCAACAATACATTTTATTTATAAAGTCATAATCCCCTTAAAAGTCATCTGGGTGACATTAATGGTATTTTCAGGCAAACCGCAAATTAGAATGTCTATTTGTAAAGCAACAAAGTAACTCTGAACTTTTCAAAGGAAAGAAAATGAGTGTACTTTTGTGATCCACATCTGGGCTTCATCAGCCACATCAGCTTAGGTCCAGCGTTTGAAAAGACAGCTGACTTCGGGGAAGAGAACAGGAAGTCAAGGCTTATTCTTCATTCTGTGAAACATTCAAATTTGATTACCACTAAGATGGAGCAGAGCAAAATCCAGCACAGGTCATCTTTGTAAGTTGCCGATGGCTGTCTTGGCTGACAGTGTCCTTGTACTCACTGAAGTCAGCCAGGGTCATTTTTCTATAGAGGTTCTGCATGGGAAAAAGAATGATCAGATAAATTACTTTTTGCATCTTATTCACAAAGTTCCTAACAAAAAAGATGGACTCCTAGCACCTGACCTAAACAGCCACCAGAGCTATCTCTGCTAAGAAATTGAGCCAAGCTAATCTAAGCATATGGTCTGTGACCCCACTCAACCTAGGTCCATGAGCCCGGGGCCACCAGGGAGATAGCCTTTCAGAAGGGGCTTGCTAACCTCAGAGGACAATGGTCGTCTTGTCTGTCAAATAATGAACCATTTCTGTGTGAGATTAAATTTCTCACAAAGGAAAAGAATTTGAAAAATTCTCCCCCATACAATTTGATGTCAGACTCGTTGAGTTTTTGCGGTTTTGGCAGCTTAATAGTTGTTGAATCCATACCAACTGTTTAACATTCTAACTCAGTTATGTCTACCTACTGATTTATGGTGTCCAGCAGTAGTGTTGTAAACCATAGACCTCAGCAGTTTCCTGCTGTTTAGAAATGTATGTTTTTTATATCTTTTTATAGGCTCCACCACTTCTCAGATGTGTGTGTTTGTCATGTACTTCCTCCGCAGCTCGGTCTGTTTCTATTACATGATTTGATTCTCAGCACATCTGTGTTTACAGTTGTGAGATGATGATTGAAGGATATTTTCTGTCTTGTTATTGTTTGCTTGTACAGAGTTGTGTGTGTGTGTGGGTGAGTGTGTGTGTGTGTGGTTTGTGGGAGGATTCAGCTCCTTAAGAAAAATGACTACTGACAGATAAGCCCTCATTTATATTATGTCAGAATGATGCCCTGATTATTCAGTCTATCGTAGCGCACAGAAAATCATTACTTGTTTTTTATTGTAATGGTGGGATAATTAGTAACATCACACATATTTGTAGGGAAATGTCATCTGCTTCATCAAATGTGTTTTAGTTAAGTTTTATAGGTTCAATGTGTTATTTCACCTTAATGAGTCTGTGCAGCTTAGCCCCAAAAATCTTTCCAGCTTTCTGTTGAGCTCATTAATCTGTACGGAATAATCTTCTGGGAAAATTTTCTAAACCTAAACTGTTATAAAACTGTCTAAAATAATTTTTGACATGTTCAAAATTGTCTCTAGCCAAGAATTTTATCTATATTAATCGCATCTTTTCAATTATTAATACATTACAGTGGTTTCAACACTGATATAAAGGTAAATCATAGAACATTGCACAGTTTATTTGTGGGTTTTTAGTTTAGATTAAAATGCATCGAGGGTCTGCCGTGCTTTATTAGGCTTTATATCAATGGGCTAGCTCAGTGCCTTTCACTCATTTAGCATGGTTGCATACAGAAAAAAAGTGGAAAGCACAGTTTGACACAAGGGCCTGTTGCCACATTAGCAGTGATCTATTTTCTATGGACATTTGGCTGTCATCCACTTGGAATGTTCCCATTAAGTCATTCCATTTTCCACTTATCTGAGGTCTTTACTCAGTCAAATTTCTGAGCCTTTTTACTAGTCTTTGTTATAAAATGTTAAACAATTAGATTTTTTTATCAGTGTTTTTAACTGAATTATTATTTGGTATTGTTAAGTGACAACAGAATGCTGGTTTTGAGAAAATAAGAAACTTTTTCCTTGTTTAATTTCTACCCTAAATTCATTAGTTTAAGTCAGGCATGGCGAAATCCTCGAGGGCCGCTGTTCTGCAGGTTTAAAAGGCTTTCGTGCTGCAAAACAGATCATTTCCAACGACAGCTAATTAACAGGATTTTGCTAAACTGTAATAATCAGTATGGGCTGTGCTGTAGCAGGGAAACCTCTAAAACCCTTAGGAGGCCATCACAGACCAACTTTGGGCAGGCCTGGTTCAAGTATTGCATGGTTATAGATATCTGGTCAAGTAATGTCCCTTGAAATTAAATATGTCTGAGACATGATAAATTTCCCTTAGCCTGTAAATCAGTGTTTTTTCTACCCACTGTCCTGCATTTTTTAGATGCATCTCTACTCCAGCACACGTGCATCAAATAATTGCACTACCTCCTCAGCAGCCACCACAGTCTGCAGGGGCCTGCTAATCACCAGTTTATTTAAGTCAGGTGTGTAGATCCTAAAACATGCAGGATAGTGGGTCCCAAGGACCGAGTCTGAAAACCACGGCTGTCGACGTTTTACCCATGAATGGTTGATGCTTATTATACTAATGCCACTGAGGTACCCCACACCCCCGCTCCCCACAAACTATTACAGAGAAAACTGCAACCCACAACCACATCAACAGGATCGGGTGACACTAGAGCTTCTGCTGTGAAAAGCAGGTTCCTCTGAACAGCCTTGGTTTAGTTTTTGCTAGAAATGCTCAAAGCAAATTAATAAATGGATCATTGGAAATGTAGGGTTGACAAATATGAAGGTAAAAAATAATAATAAAAAAAGGCTTTCTGGTGTAAAAGTGAACAAAAAAAAAGAAAGATGTGCAAAGAAAGAAAGCAGCTACAACTTTGGATGATTGTCCTGCAACAATCATGCAATTAAAAATTAAAACTCATAAACGTAACACATGTTATTTTCTTCTTTTTTTCTTTCTTTTTTTTTACTCCTAAAGGGTTATCAAAATAGTTGCAAATCTTTATACACAATGCCACAATGTTGTAAGGAGCCAAGATGAAACCTTCAGAGAATGGAAAATCTGTGCTACTGAAACTTAACAAACTATAAATGACTCTCTAATAGTTGTATCATCTCTATCTTCAATAAGTTGACCTTTTGCCGCTTTGCATATTTGGGGTTTTCAGCAAACACAATGTGATCTTATATCACATAATTGCCTCATGGCCATTAGTCTGTTAGTAATCTGAGACCAGACAGGGGACATTCTTGTGATCTAAAGGACATGTTGGCCACGACTTTGAGCTTTGAATTATATTCTGCTGTTCTGGATTTCACTTTAAGTTCTACGTCAACACAGGCTGTTTTCCATGTGGCTTTTGTGGTCGTTTTCCAGTCTTGCAGTGGCTCCTTTTCTCATGATGTCTTAAACTTTTTAGTCACTGTGACTGTCGAAGAGGAGACTTTCTCTCCTCACTAACATGGCACGTGGACAGGCCCATAATTGTAACCAGAAAAATACATAGGACTGGTTGCTGAATGAATGACACAGCAGTGAAACCACTGGAAATTCTCTATAATCAGCTTTGTCAAAAAGATGCTTATTATGGGCAATCTTTGAATGTAAATATCCACAAGTGCTTTAAAGTGCAGGGCCTTTTTTAAATTTAAAAAAGGATATAAATTGGCACAAAATGAAACACAGATCTTCCTAACATACACAAAGTAAAATTTTGTAGCATCTAGCTATGGCTAATATTTAAAAATCAGCTTGCACCTTTTAGTTGATTCTATTACATTCTATTACTCAATATAAGACAATTCTTTCACTGCTTCTAACCTGTTTTTACATGTCTCTATGTAATTAGGCCTTTTTACAACATAAAACTAAACATGCAAAATTAATCCCAAATACTTAACAATCTGGACACCAGATGTGTTTCCAGTGAGTATTCCTTAATCTCAATTTTAGTTTCCCTCAGAGCTGCCTGAATTACATACCCTCAAGTTGAAAAGATGATTTATGTACAATGACACGTGTTGCATGAAAAAGGAATGTATAGCTTCCAAGTGGCAGCAAACTAAGGTAATTATGCTGGCATGCTCCATGTACTGTAACTAACAAAATGATTTGATCGTCACATACAACGTCAATGTGAAGACATCATATAGTTTAGTAACAGAAAGTAGTGATAGGGTGAAGTGAAAGGGAGATAAAGGGTTATTTAGTTCAGAACAAGCAGGCATCACCTGCTACAGATTAAGCTGTGTTTATGCAAACTGATGTATAAACATAGAGCTAAAACCGCGGTGGCTAATAACATTCAGACACCATGAGCAAACAAGTTTAGAACTAATATTTGCTGTGACTATAGTTGGAAGTTGCCTTCACCAGTTACCCTTTTTTATTTTTAGAATAATCAAAACGTTAACCCAGCCGCAGATTTTCAGTTTTATGTAGGTTCTGACTTTGATTGGACTTTTGTATCATCAGAAAACCTTTGGCTTTAACCATGCCATTGTAGCTCTGGCCTAATGTGTTGGGTTATTGTCCTGCAACAAGGTGAATCTCAAGCCTTTTCCAGACTCTATGCATCCTAACTGCCAACGAACATCAAACCATGTGATAGAGCAATCACCATGTTCTACTGTAAGAATACAATTTTTCTAAGTAATATGTATGCAATACTAATAAGATTTACATTTCGAAAGCAAAATGGAGACTCCCTGCTTTTTGTTTTACTCCACTTCACAATAATGTACAAAATAGTATGTAAGTGTAAAGCAGTGAACAGAGTTTGTGAAAAACTGCAAAGCAGTGTAAAAGTTAAGTATTCAACAACACTGATATGGAAATGTAAAGACTTACACCCATCAAAGAATAGATTTAGCAACAATCTTTTCATTGTCAAAACCCTATAATCCCAGTTTCAAACACCCATAATCTCAGATAGCATGGTGACCAGGGGGGTCAGTCTTTGACAAATAGCTGAGAAACAAAAGATTGCTGCACTTTAAACGAACTAGATCCTGTGAGAGTCCAGCATTACAAATGATTGAAACAAGATGGTTTAAAATGCCTCTCTTGGATGCCATGATATAAACTTTGCTAAATCCATCTGCTGCCCTCTGGTGGATTTTCACAGTCATTTACTCTGTAAGAAATGAAGCTTGTAGATTAACAAAAGCATATTTCTATTAAAATAAACAATTGTTACAAAAATACGAATAAGCAAACAAAAATGTTTATTTAAAGAAAAAAAAGCATTTATTTCTATAATAAGTAAAAAAAAAACAGCTTTGGTTTATGGAATTTAAGTTTATGTTTCCAGTTAGATGCTAAATGAAATTATTACAGATTCAATATCTTCCCTTTTTTGATCCCATCAAAGAATATCTATAACATATCACACTGTGTTATCTGATGCCTATATACACAGAGGAGAAGCCTGTCCAACTGCTCATTAGAAGAAAGGGCAAATTAGTTCTCCCAGGGATCTTTGCACTGTGCAATCACAACAACAACAGATGCACAGGTCGGCAACAAAATAACAAACAAAAAAAACAACAACTCACAGTTATCTGTTAGTCAAGTGATCTTAGTACATTTCACAGATTAGATTGTAAAACTGCCAGCAGACAAAATGGCAGCAGCAGATGCTCAGGCAGCAGAGCAGACAAAGTGAAAACCCTGAAGGCTCGAGGGACTTCACCTTTGCTACAGTTTAATACTGCAATATCAGAGTATGTTGGTGTCAAGAAATGGTATTGGTCTGCATCACAGTGTCGCAGCCATGACCAAAAACTGTCACCAGCTTTACAGACCACTGCTGTTCCACAAATGTTTCATGCATCCTCATGTAACAGGTAGTCTTGCATAGATACTGTTTAGAGAAGCAACAGAGAATATCACAACAGTGGGGTGTGTTACAGGATGTTTTAGTCCACCAGAAATATCAACATCAATAAATACCACATAGTAGAGGTATGTAATACATATATAACTGTATTAGTTGTTCAATCCATAACAGCAAGAATACATACACATCAAACTAAAATGCTTTAAATTGTTGTTACGTTTCCAGTCTCTGTAACCTCATGTGACTCAGGCTTTGATTGATTTTTCCAGTTTTCTGCTGTGTTCCCTCTGTCATAGGGGCGTCGCAACTGTGGCTGCTGTAAAAGTGTTGAAGTATTGGGGTAGAGACACATCAAGACTTATTTAGACTACTGTTACCTGCCGTCCAATAGAGAGTTTGGTAATAATTTCAGGCCAGTAAAAAAAAAACACTTTTACCCATCCCAGCCAACCTTTGGTTTTTTGTCATTGGCTTCTACTTTTTTTAACACATCTTGGTATTCTCTGTTTATTTATTTTTCTTCCAAAATGTATGTTTTTTATAAACTTATCTATATTTTAGCAGTGTTTTAACAGGGAGATCTAGGTCTACCAAACTGTAACTAGCCATACATAGTGCCTATCTCATCCTGGCTTAAAAAAAAAAAGCTTTTCTGTCTGATTTGTAAATGGTAACACTTTACAATAAGGCACTGTACAGAAATATTTATTTAAGGGATAGTTTGGGTTTATGGAAACAAAGTTGTGCAGTTCACTGTCTGTAGGTGAGAGAAGTTCTGGTGCAGTATGGGCACACAGATAGTCAAAGGTTTTTAAGCTATCACTTCACCCCATAGGTAAGAAGGACAGTTCCTGTGAACAGAAATGAATTATTCTCCAGCTGGTGTCTCATGGCTGCAATCTGGAGGCAGAATTTAGAGGGATGGATTCCTAGGATGGATGCCTTTTGGTTAACTTCTGCACTGTGATAAGTAACCTGGTGCCTTTTTGTTGTCCTGGTAAATGCGAAGCTTCATAAAACATACCGGTACCTTCCTTTTCCTCCTTTTCTCCTAGCAGTTTGGCCTCCAATTCTGTCCTTTCTCACTGCCTCCTGGAGCCTCCCTCAAACCTCAGAACCTGCCTGTCTACCCTCCGACACTTCTGTTGAATCGGTAAACGGTTACTCCCAAACCACTCAACTCCTCTCAGCCAAATAACTGTATTCTAGTGGACCCATCTATCCCCTCCCTCAACCATCTGAGAACTGGCAGAACCATGCAGCTCTCCCTATTTAACCTAAGCTCCTCCTAGTGACCATACCATGCCATACCAAATTTATTTATAAAGCACTTTCAACACCCAACAGCACCAAAGCGCTTTATACAACCATAAAATTAAAAGAATAAATCACAAAACAATAATTACAGTGGTGCATAAAAGAAATAATAAAATAAAGAGCACTGATAGAATAATAAACTGATTAAGTATTGACTTGTTCCCCAGTAAGTAGTAGGTTTGACGCCTCACTACATAAAGTTTGCAAAATATTAGCTAGAGAATAATTTTGCACTCAGTAAGTGATAGACAGACATATTTGAGATGACAGCAGTGCAGTAATAAAAATGCTAAGTATTTCATCAAAAGGTTTTTAATGGAACAAATCTAATAAAAACAGTGATCAGTATCTAAGAGTAACATTGAGCTGTGACCTCAGTTGTGCAAATTTATTCAGAAACCTCTGCTGCTTTGGTGACATTCCTGCTGTCCCCTAATAGAGCTTGACCTTGTGTTGCCTAGTAAATAAAGCAGAGAAGTGTTTTCCACCAGTAAATACTGGTTAACTACTCATTATTTCCTCTGTTATTTTCATGATAACTACCAATTAGTTCCTGACTGATTCCTGTTCGATTTCCTGATAAATAACCAGTGGTCCCATAATAACACTTTGCTGTGTGCTCCCAGTACATACTGGTCAATAATGCTGGGCTGTGTGCTTCACAGTGCAGACTAGTCACTAAAGTTAAAGAGTGTGTTTCCCAGTAAGTACTGGTTAACTATTTATTCCTGATTACTTCATCTTTCATTTCCATGATAACTACTCATAAGTTCCTCATTCATTCCTCTTTGTGTCCCATGTTACTAACCAGGTTAAGCTGTGTTGGTACCGACTAAGTAATGGTTAGTTATCCATTACTTCATCAAGGAGTTTTCTGGTAGTTGATCAAATTTGAGGTAACTTATTGTAAAGTGTTACCTTGTAATCTACATAAATTTAGAATAGGTTTTAAATAAAGGATTCATGTAATGAGCAGCTTGCTTTCGAATGGTTTTTCATCACAGAAAATTACCTTTAATTCTCTTGGGAAACCCCAGAAGAGAAAAGGATGCACTGATGTGTCAGCAAAGCAATTTCCTTTCTGGATCATTTCTTGATAGTAAACAACAGGGGCTGCTCCTGTGTTACTATACACACAACCGAATCACATGTAGAGCAAAAATAACAGCTTATTAAGCTAAATATATCTTAGCTGTATTAAAAAAATATATAATGAACATAATTTTAGATTGTAGATAACATTAATAGGCTTTGATGTTTGAACTTAGAAAATAAAAACAAATGCAGGTTTGCTTTTAGATTTTTTTTTAAATCCAAAATTGCTTATTCTTTCACACCTTCTCTCTATCTGTCTTGTTTCAGATCACGTGAAGCTAGAAGCAGAGGTTTTTCTTCAGACTGATCAGAGTATTTATATCTGTGCCCCATCTGTGCACGGATTGTTCTGCTTTTCATAAATCATTGAGCTAAGGCAATTGCACCGACAGGAAGGAGTTAGACCTCCCTCTGGTGTGGAATGAGCTGTGTCCAATATGTCCTACTTGTTTGTTTAGTCAGATGTGTGGAGCGAACAAATGTGAGCTGTATCAAATGTGACACATTTAAAGTCAGAGCTGATGTTATGGAGTAAATGTGCCCCTTTATGCCATCTTTATCCAGTGCATAAATTACTGTATGTGTATCTGAGTGTTCTGCAGCCTTCTCTAACTCCTGTAAATGATAATGTTATTGCTTTGCACAGGCAGATACGCTCAGTATTTTCTTAAGATGGCAAGGTTTGTCAGTGGGTTAAATTGTATCCTTTTTTTTTTAGTGCCAGATTTTTTGGTTTACTACTACCTTAGAAATAAATGTAACAGAAAAAAAATAAACACATTCATTATCAGTTTCTTAAGTGTTGATATGGATTTTACGAAATAATGTTTTAATTAGGGATCAAAGTGTAATTTTTCGAGTAAATTAATATCAGAATTCAATTAAAATAAGGATAAATACTAAATTCCGTTTTTATCAAATTGAACTGAAATTAAATAAAAAAATTTTTACTTTCAATGTCCATTTGCAAAAAAGGTTCCTGGAGATCCTTTATGGTTATAAAAGAGCTGTTGAAAACTCCCGTGGCATAAATATGAGCTCTAAGAATATCCATTACCTGGGAGAGTGAGGGTTATTGTGGGATTTTAGAAATATTGAATCAGGCAGTGAGAGCAGTATAGAGATTCAGCAGTAGCCTATCAATGTCATGTTTGACATGTACTGTACCCTCCTGCACCTGGTAGACAACCAGATGGGGTTGTTTTCCTGAAAAGGAAGGTTATACTTTACTGTGTGATTAAGCACAGACTAAAGGCAGCTCCCTATTATGCTTTTCAGCTTATTTTATAATTATTTGAATATTAATTCTCTGTAGATCTTTGCTATTTTTCTGCTTAATCTCATAACACAGACTTGTATAGATATAAACCCATCCACCCACTCTGAGACACCCTATTATTTTTTTTTACCATGCAGTGACAAAACATCCTATGTTATATTGTTATAGTGGAGGAATTTGGTGTTTCCGAAATAAACTGTGGCATCCATCATTTTTGGTCTAGATCTCTGTAACTGTGCTCCGAGTCGAGGGTCTCTGTGCAATTATTTTCCAAAATATAACCAAATCTACACTAATGGGCCAGAGAAAAATGCACTAATAAAAAGTATAATGTGTTGACCACAGGCGCTGATTTGACCTTGTCATTGGGATGGGGGGAGGAGGTTTGACAGAGCCCAAATGCACACAGAATCTAAAAACATAAATCCACAAAGGTTCAAAATGCTGAAAACCAAGAATACTCACAACAAGAAGGGTCAAAGTAATGATGACAAACCAGCCAAGAGTAACTGAACAGGAGGAGAATAAATGGAAGACAGAGAGAGAGACAAAGACCAAGCTAATTAGCAGATTGGGAGCAGGTGTGAACAGAGGAGGCAAGAAGGCAGCTAGGGAAAAGGAGACTGACACAAGAGGGCAAACACGAAATATCTAAGAACTCAATTACAATCAAAAATAACTAGGACACAAAATGGAAATAAGACCAAAGAAAACTCAGAGATAAAACTTGAACAGAACCAAAACCATGATAGACCTTCACCATGTATTTAACTTTATAATTGCATTATAAGCGTTCTTAGTATTATTTTTTTTCCATTTACAGTGTGGGCAGAGTTTGAACCAACAATCTCAAAAGCAGTTGGAAAGACTCCAGTTGTCAAGGTTAAGTGGAGGTTTTTGAGAACCCAAATGCAGAGATGAGGAGGCATAGATGATTTTGTAGATTTAATAGGTTTCCACAGGCAACTGAGGCAAAAATAAATAAATACATAAAATACAGAATACTGAAAAATTAAATCTAGGAGAGCTTCAAGGACAAAAACAACACACCAGGAGCCAGGAAACAACGGAGCAACTAAACAACAACAAGGAACCAGCAAAGAGTGACTGAACATAAGTTGTATAAATGGGAGACTGAGAAAAGACCAGGCTAATCAGCAGATTGGGAGCAGGTGTGGACAGAGGAGTCTAGAAGGGAGCTGGGAAAAAAAGAGACTGACACAAGAGGACAACAGAAGTCAAACAAGAAATACCAAAGAACTCAAATACAGTAAAAAATAACTAGAATAACACAAAATGAAAATGAATCCAATTAACTAGAAAAAAAAAGAAAGAGATTTATCAAAGTATAAGTGAAAACTAAAAAAAACTTAAACAGAACCAAAATGTGCAGTCATGACACCAGCAGTTTTCACACATGTGAATTCATAATGAAAACAATAAAATAAATCATAAAAAACTGTGAACCTTTACCTTTTTTCTCAATCAGTCCTCTTTGTTTTTTATTCCATCAGCTGTTGTTCCACCTTCCTGCAGCAACCACACGTGAACCTTTGTTAATGGTTGCTTAAAAATGGTGGAGCTCTGTTTTCTCCTTTTAATTTATCTGTGTTTTTGTGCACTTAACCCTTTTAAGAGAGCCAATAAAAGAGGCATACACAAGATTTATTGTTGTACTTTGGCACTGCAACAGTTATAAGCAGCAACTGGTAAAATTGATTGTACTGGTTAAAAATGATGGAATGCACATGCTCACTACACCACTTAGCTCGTCCCAAACTCCAGATGTGTTTGTATGTCTCATCTAAGGCTAAAAACAGAATTTGCTGTTAAGGTGTTCATATTGCAGGATCCCCAGTGAGAGATAAACAGCGCTTTCACACCGATCCATCTGTTATTTTACACCAAGGAGAGCTTGCTCTTCAAAGGCGTGACTTGTCTAATGAGGACTCATGCTTTGAAGTCTGTGCTCATACAGCTTTCTGCTTTGTGTGCTTTTGTTTGGGTTTCAGAAAAGATGAATTGCTTGTCTATTAGCATTAAAAATAAATCAAGGGGAACCTTATCTCTGTGTTGGATGATTGGATCTGATTATAATGTTTTCTTAGTTGTTAGAACAGTACATTACATAGTGTGATTCAGAGTGAATGCTGGTCTATTTTAAACTGTCTGCTCATTTTCTAAATACAATTATTGGGATTGCAGTAGACTGATTACATATATTACACATAAAATGACTGCCTTGTTTTCTGTCAATACTGTGACAGCACATTATGCTACTGTAAATCTTGAAAACACCTTCATTTCTATTTGCTTTGTTTTTTACTGTGACTGTTCCGTAATAGTTTTCCTCCGTCAGCTGCCACTGGCCATCTTTTTCACTGGGTATTTTCCCACAGCTGTGCCCACTCTCTCATCTCTACTGACCTGAATCATTATCCCAGTCGGGCTGTCACTGTGTTATCAGTAAATATTTGAATGGAAACCATTACCATGGAGTGCAAGTGGTCCTGAAAAACAGTCGCTGGATAATGCTGTCGGTGCTGTTATTGATTTGTTGCTGCATTTACTTGTATGAATGCATGCATGTGTACATGCATGTATTTATGTACTTTATGTATGCATGTAAATATGTATACCTGTGGGTGTGTCCTGTTTATGTTAGTTGTTGTTGAGGTTGTATACTAACCTTCTGAGGACTAACAGGCCTTGGGGGGACCAAAGGCTGGTTCTAATGTGATGGATGACTTAACTTTAGGTTAAGCTTAGGGTAAGGAATATAGTAATAATTGTTAGGAGCAGGTTAAATGTCAGGGTTAGGCATAAATGCAGTAATTTAAATGAATGTAAGTTGATGTAAAGTCCTTAAATGGATAGAAATATAAACTTGTGAGTGTTTGATCATTTGATTTTGTTAGAGCGTCTGAAAAACTGGGTACAGCCTTTCTGATACCGCACTGGACCAGTTTAAATCCTACCTGAAGGACAGGTATTTGTATGTGTCAGTTGGGAGCTTCAAATCAGAGACCAGAAAAATCACATGTGGGGTTCCTTAAAACTCCATTGTCTTTTCCATCATTAGTTTAAAATTTGTTATCCAGGTGTTTTGTTTGTTTTAATACCTACTTTTATCATGTTTTTATATTTAACTGCTTTTATTTCCCCTTCTATTTTAATGTTTAATTTATTTGAACAACTTTAAATTGTCCTTGAACAGAATTGTGTATGCAAAAACATTGCCTTGCTACTATACTACTAGTATACAGTATAGAAGTAATACAATCTTATCCAAATTGTATTTAATAATAAACTAACTCCAGTTCTTGTAAAACTAATTGATTTTTTTTGTAGAAGGATTTGATACAGAAAGACACGTTTTTGCTTTGGTTTTGGATATTTTTTTATTTTAATATGTCTCAATTCTCTGATTTCTTTTCATTTTTATTAGTTTACTGATTTTGCTGAAGTTTTTTGCAAAATATACCGAATATAAACAAAATGTATAATCAAAGTGAAAAGTGATGTTTCACCAGTCAATCTGTAGCTGATAATAAAGTAATACATTAACTACCTCTATAAGTACCAGCCAAGTTGAAAAGGAGGCACCAGGGATGCAGAGCAGGAGCAAGGAGACGAGAGAGGAACAAGGAATGTAAGCCATGTATTCCGTACCTCATCATTGCCAATGTGAGATCTTTAGGAATCAAGTTAGAAGAACATCAAGTCAGAGCAAGGACCCAGCCAGAAAATTGGCAATGCAGCATTATGGGTTTTACTGAAACGTAGCTGCAGGATGATATCCAGCATCTCTCTGCCAGGTGTCATCCAGCACCTGATACTGTGAAGATTCCTCACTGCAGCCTAAATATTAAATTGTTGGCAGTTGATTTCTGACCGGGCTGCACAATAGACCAGTGGGTAGCACATGTGCCTTGCAGCCAGAAAGTTCTATTCCTGGCTCGGAGTCTTTCTGCATGGAGTTTGCATGTTCTCCCTGTGAATGCTGACGTTAGATGTGTGATAAACAGTTGCTGCTAAGCCTAACACATCAGCTAAACCTTCCGCATTTGTCAAGAACTCCTACTTCTCTGAAGTAACATCTCCTATTCAGAAATTAGATCACAATCTTGTTTTTCTCTGCTCAGAGTATGTCATTTTATGAGAGACAACCTGCATTAAAAAGAACTGTGAGAAAAAGGTCACAGAAAGACGAAGAAGCCCTGCAAGGTTGCTTTGAATCTACAAACCATGTCAGCCACATGGAGAGGACCACAATTCTGCCTGAATTACTTTGTGAGAAACTTCAGAAGACTCAGTTGGAGGCATCGACAATCACCTGGATCTAACACAACCTGACAAACAGACCACAGTTTGTTTTACCTAAGGGTAAATTGTTAGATGGTCAGCAGCACAGGATTGCCACAGGGGACAGTACTCTCACTATTCTTTTTTAGTCTATATATCTCTGACTTCCAGTACCAGACATTCCTGTTAGTTGCAGAAATACTCGGATGACTCTGCACTCATTGGCTGCATGAAAGATGACATGAAGCTGAGTACGGAGAGCTTGTGAAGTGCTTTGTGGAATGTTGTGGAAACAATTATCTGATCCTGAATGTCAACAAAACAAAGGAGATGATTGTAAATTTTAGAAGAAACAGGAACAAGTTGCATCCTATGAACATAATGGGAGAAGAAGTGGAGGAGTATAAATACCTTAATGTTCACCTGGACAACAAACTAGACTGGAGACTCAACTGTGAAGCCATTTACAAGAAGGGACAGAGCAGACTGTACTTCCTAAAGAGGTCCTTTTGTCCTTTGGGATTTGAAAGAAGATGCAACATATCTCCTATAAGTTGTTGTGGAGAGTCTGATCTCTTCCTCCATCATCTGTTAGGGTAACAGCATTGAATCAATTGACTTAAAAAAGCTAACAAACTAATAAGAAAGGCTGACTCTCTTCTAAAAACTCCTCTAAAGCCTCTAGAGATGATTTAACAAAGAATAATCATTTTGAAAGTGAAGAAAATTGTGGAAAACATGAGCATCCTCTTTAGAAGGTTTTTTTAAGCAACAGTGTCAACAGCGTCAGTAAGAGTCTTCTCTAGATCTGGTGAAAGATAGACTGTTACAGAAGATCCTTCCTGGCTTCAGCTATGAACATCTACAGCAACCAGATAAAAAAAAAGACCCTGTGACTTGCTGCAACATTTAATTTATTTTTGGGGTTAATAATGTATTTTTGAATTTAACTGAATTGGATTTCCCCCTAGTTAATACATATGCCAAGAACGTAGCATGTTTATAATCCTGCTTTGGAGATCTTCATAAATTTGGACATAAAATGTTGGCCTGTTCTTAAGCCATGAGTATTGAGCACAAGCTGGTTCTACGGGATTATCCTCTAAAAATCTCATAACATATCAGTACAACCAAGCAGCAGACTGTTAAAAGCTGTTCTTCAGACTTAATTATCACGTCTTAGTATCTCAAGGCCAACATTACTGCATAATAAAAGAAAGTTATGTAAGTTTTTTTTCCAGTTTTTTCATAAAATGTCAGAGCAGGAGGTTCTCAGCTTTCACAGAATTTAGTTTTTGATAAACCAATTGTTTGAAAGCAGAACCACAAAATTTCAAATGATTTAAAGTAATTATTCTCATCATAAGTTTCCAAGTTAAATTAAATCAGCTTTAAGAAACAAGCATAATCAGCTTTCATTAATTTGCATTGTTTAGGTTTTCCCTTAGTGCAATATTCATTCTACATACATTTATATTATTATTTATTCTTTTTTGCAGAAAATGTGGGATTACACCCCTGTAACTTCTGCGGCATCAACTACTCAATATTTCTATGCTTATTACCTATTCCCAGGTCTTTACTGAAAAAGTTAAAAGTGTAGCTGATATGCTCATTTAAGTTTCAACAAAAAATTAAAATCAATAATATTTTTTGAAACACTGGATTCAATTTAATTATTTACCTTGGGTGTGATAACTAATCAAATTACATACGGTACATTAAACTAGCCCATGCCAGGTATTGTTTTGTTGTGAAAACATTTTCAACCTCTATTCTGTCTTATTTGTGATGCTGTGTGCAACATTTCCATACAAGTCTTCCTACCATATCTTGCTGTGATTTGGCAGTCTGATACAAATACCAACCGACCAATCAAAAGATGAATTTGTTGGTCCATCTGCTGCTCACAAACTGTGGCTCTCACTTCAAAGTTGTCTCTCGCACCGGCATCTGCTACGAAGTGCAAGCTTGATAATTTGCAGAGAAAAACTGAGGAAGAATAAAAAAAGGAAATCAAAGCTCAATTGACTTGTTTACGAAATGCAAAACGTTAGATTTTTAATGTTATATTTTTCAAAGTGGCTAAGTAAATTTTTCTGTCATCTATTACTGGATTATTACCCTGTATATATTTTTTTAAAATTAAGTTATTGTAAGCTATTTGCAGCTTAAAATAGCAAAAAGCTATTTTTGCACTGTGGTTAAACGAAACCATAATAAATTCCATAATATAATACATATTCTCTGTATAACTTCAAATTTATTGTGTGGAATTAAATTGAAAGACAAACGCATATCTTAAAAGAAATAAATATATCCTGATCTCCTGATCTGGATTTTTGGTTGTGTTGAAGTTTTTACTTTGGTTTTCAGTTACACTTTGTTTATGTAATTCTGTGTTTCCTGGCTGTTTGTTTAATTTGCCTTTAATGTCATTTAAGTTATTTCTAGATATATTTAAGCCATGTTTTATTCCCACTAGTGCCATTCTCCCTCCACCTTAGGTCCCTTCTAGCTACCTCTGTCCACACCTGCTCCCAATCAGTTGATTACTCTATTCATTGTTCTTTTTACCATATAAATACTCCTCCTCTGCAGTTACTCTTGGCTGGATTCTCTCCATTCCCTCCTGAAGCTCTGTGTTCCCCTTTGTTCTGTGTTCCGGTGTTGCCTGGTAAGGTAGTTCTGGATTTATTCTTCTGTTGCCACTACAACATTTGAGTCCTCTATAATCCTTGCCCTGTTGACAAAAGTAAATGATGAAGACACTGTAATCTGGTTGAATGAGTGCGCACACCTTTATATATGAAACATCTGATTTAGCTACAATGGTATCTAGATTCAAAAATATGCAAAGTATCCATTTTTCCTGGTAAAAGCCAAGGCAAGCAAAGTTTATTCATCCGGCAAATTTTCAGTAGCAAGAAAATTCAAAGTGCTGTACATAAAAAAAAAACAAAACAAAAAAAAAACATAAAACACACAGAAAAAAGTACAAAGGTTTTTAAACCCATGAAATTTCTCTGTGAACTTCCATTTTGTTCATAACACAACTTAATCTGAACATATACTTGGAGTTACTGTGACCATGATCTACATCGTTAGAACAGAAAAATTAAAGTTTTTGGTCACAACTTACTAGTATTTAAAAATATTCATAGTTTCTGCTCTTATGGCCATTTCCAAATCAGAAGGAACAATGCTACCAACACCATATTTCATTGGGATTTGGTGTTGTCATGGTGATATGTAAATACATCAAATACAGTATAGCCTTTAATAGTCTTTAAATTGGTCTTTCTTTTTCTCAGTAATTATCCTCCACATGGGTCAAAGATTGACTTTGGATGATGATGGTCTTAACTAAAGGATGCAAATAAGGAAATATCAGAAAAAATCCTAAGAGGACAGCTGACCTTTGTCTTAGGCTTTAATCTAATTGGTGTGAACTTGAAAATTAAGTATTTCAGTTAAGATTGTGCATTGCATCTTTTATAATATAAATTGTACAAGATATATACAAATATAAAATTTCTGGAAACATTTTTCAGCTGATTTAACCAAGTTTCATTCTTGTACTTTTCAAAAACCTTACTAACAACGTGTCAAGGCGTTTGAGAGCCACTTTACGTGTGGCTTCTATGTAGCTGTGGGAGAAATAAAGTGTCAATGCAAAGCTCATGGTGGGTGGGTTTGGAGTATAACCATATCCATCTCCTCCAATCCGCAGCAGTAGCAGCATGTAATCCCAAAGCAAGAAGCTTGTTCTTCATAAGGACTGCTAATCCAGGGTGCTGGATGTATTCACAAACATGCTCTCTTCTCTTTACTTTTAACCTTCACATTTTATGCAAAGATGCTATAAAGCAAACAACAAACAGTCCATGTCTCATGCCATATCTATTGCAATGATTCTTTATAAGTACATAACATTCTGTCACATCCTGGGGGGCATGTGCTTTGTTGTTCGTCTGGACTCTGCCTCTTGTGACAACTTGGAGGCACACCCTGATAAAAATTCATATTTGACACATTCAGTGTTAAAGGTCACACCATGCTAATCAGAGGTAATTATCATTCCCTGTGAGAGAGATTTGGTTTCAGTGCAAAGATTTCACTTGCATTAGACGCAGATGCAAACATTACCTTCTGTAAAAAAAAAGGCCATAAATTTATGTGGCATAGGAAGATCTGGTGTATATTTGGTGCTTTAGCTAGGTGAAAGGACTGTTGATCTTAAGGCACGTGAGGTGATTAAAAAACAAGGTCTATTCGCCCAATGTGCTCCGTTATGGTCAAAGTTATTTCATTCATTCCCATAACCGCAGCTGCTTGTTCTTCTTAAGGGATAAGATTGACGTACTAAACATACATCATGTCAGATCTAAAATTCTTAGCCTCAGTGAACTAAAACCTTTCCATCAGGACTCTATTTCATGTGGTGTCACCAAAATAAATACAGCTAATCTAAAATCGATCTAAAAATACTTTTAAGCCTTATGTTTCAGTTAGACAAAAAACGGAAATTTTAGCTATAGTTTTAAAAAGTTAAACAGAGTAACAAAAAGAGATCATAATTCACATCATTATAGATAAATAATTCATTCTAATAAACCTGGTCATATGTAAAATAATGCTTCCATTCTTTAAATAATTGATTATGATGAACCACATGATGAAAACAACTTCAAATATATTTTACTTTTCCACATTAAAGGGACATACTGAAATATTTTACATTAAATTTTAAAAAGCAAATAGTTACAATCCTTTGTCACCACAAACTCTATGTAGATATTCATCAATAAAAAAATAGGTTAAACCAAACAAATCAAAACACCTCTTAACATATACAACATTAAACAATTGAAAACTGAACTAAAACCTATTAGTGATTTTATTGATAAAAAGGGAAATATTTATCTCCTTTCTATCTGATGATAAAAAACAGTCATGGCATGTCTAAACTTTGTTTCTTCATAGGGGAGCACTAGTTCCAGAGGGTCAGTGTCCTGCAACTGTTAAATGTGTCCTTGATTAAAATTAGAATTGTCATTGCACTGCAATGACAATAAAGTTGAAAAAGCAACAAAATGTGGTTTGCATCTATCCAGAAGTGCTATACAGGATATACATATTATTACAGGTGTATGTACAATCAAAAAGTAATAGTTAGGGACTGTAAATATTGTGTATAAATACAAATATAAATATAAATATGAATATGGGAGCTACATGCACAAATTATACAGAATATACAGGAATGTTTGGAAAAGGATTATATATGTATTAGCGTGTTTATAATACAAGATAAATAATGGCAGATAAGATTTACAGATTATATACAGATTGTATACAGATTGTGTATGTGTGTGAGGGGAACAGTCCATGGTATGTGTGCGAGTGTGAGGACAGTCCATATGTTATTATTGTATGAGGGGATACAGTCCAACACACCTGAATCAAGTAATTAGATGATTAAAAAGAAATCGACAGCATACTGAATAAGTAATTCAGCCTTAGATTAAGGTGTGTTGGACATAGGACAGATCTAAAAGTTCCAGGAACTGGAATTGCCTAACCCTGCCATAAAGTATATGCATGAAATGTTTTTGAAGTAACAGTTATACTCCTAAATAATAACTGCTATTGGCATTTTTTTTTTAGAACTGGTGCAGATCCAGGTGAAGCTCAAGTGAATGATAAATTTTAAAATTGTTTACTTTTAATTACCATTTCCTTTGCAGCAACCTACTGTAGAATGTATATACAGTTGTCCCAAAACAAAAACCTAGCATACCACCACTATTTTTTCCCCCAAAAAAAACTTGGTCAGAAATTTTTTTCCACAATTCTTGTCTTTTTTCAAGACAGTGAAACAGTATCAATAAAACTGAGAATTACTTTGATGGAGATTAATTGTTTTTATCAACAGGTACATGTACGTTGGCACCTCTGGGTAAGATATGATATAATATTGATTGAATTTTACAAAAAAACTTGGAATGTTTTTAATTAGTAATCTAGAACTTAATGTTTAGCTGAAGTATAAATATGACATGACACCTTTCCTTTAGCCATCCTTCAAATAGGAAAAGCTATGAAGGGGGGTGAAGATGGTTGTAAAGCAGGAAGAAAATCACTTTGGTCCAAGGATAAGAGTTTAAAGTGCTTCTTCAATCTCACCTGTATAGACCTGTGCTTCAAGAAAAGTGTTGCTGCATTATTTATAACCTTGGGTTTGCTTTTGACTACTGACAGTGGTGAGAGTGGACAGTGTGAAAGTGTAATGATTCTGCATTGGCAGGAAACACAGCCAATGCACAGCTGATCGATAGGCGCTGGTTTATCTCTCCCCCTTTATTGATCCACCAGTATTTGCCTGTAAGCCAGACCAGGCAGTTAGAAATGAAAGAGGAAAGAAAAAGAGCACCTCATTAGTTACAGAGAAGTCCAGGCGGTGTCACTGTAGCTGGAATCCATACATCTTTTCTCTGACACTATCTACAGGGCTGAAGAATGAAACCTACAGTTCAGATCCTTTTGAGGGGATTATTATTTTAAAAGACCTCATTTCCCCGTCAGTCCAGAGACACAATCTCATTTGTAACGTCACTAAAATTTACAGCCTCCCAGATTTAAGAGGTAATTCTTTAACTTCCCAGACTGATAAAAAGCTAATCTTTTTAGCTACAGAGGATGGGACACACATGGTCTTTTTTTATGGTTGCTGTTTATCTGCAGTTAAACAAACTGAAAAGTGAGAGGAAAACAGATTAAAGATATTGTGTAAATAAAAACTATTAACAATGAATGGATGACCAGTCATTTTCAGGTTTCTATGTGCTAAAATATGCTAAAAATTCAAAATTAGATATTTATATTAAATTGTTTTTGGATGCTAAAGCAAACTATTTTTGATAAAATATCATTTAAATCTCAACTATTATATCTAAGCTGTATTTTCAGGGAAAGAAATTTTGGAACAGAATGAGTTAACAGGCAGACGAGTGTTGTTATGAAATAAAAGTGTCTATCCTGTCCAAGGTCTCTTCTTTAATATCTGCTCTTTCTTGTTGAGCCAATTCCTCTGGTTTTTCTTAGAGTCCTTGGAGCTTAAACACACAAACACAGACAAACTCACAAACAGACTGCCTCTTTTTATTCTTGATGTATAACATGTTCGCATCAAAATAGCACTGTAAATATTGGTTTCTAGTCTTCTTGCTTTTGCACAAGGTGCCTTGAATATTCTGTAACTTCATCAACACATGATGTTTTGTTACCATGGTGATGAGAGCCCAGCCAAAACTTTCCATGCACACGGTTCTGCAACACTGTCCAGGTTTTTTTGTAACAGCATGATTCCCTCGCTGAGAGGGGTTATTTCTAAATACCTCGATTACATTTCTGTGTTATTATTAATAACACAGAAATGTGTTATTAATAATAAATGAGTGAATTTGTCCTGACACGGATCATATTAACCATTATTAGATCCTTGAGAATGGAATTGATTGGCTCGATACATTTCCAACTGTTTCCTGCTTAGACTTTCCAGGCAGGTTTAAAAAATGATTGTGGCATAGATATGTTTCATTAGTTAATCTAAGATTAACAGACACTGTATCTCTCAATAGTGTTTGCTCACTCAAAATCAATATTTATATAGCATGATAAGGAGCATGGTAAATAATCCTGTGAAGAATAAATCATAATTCAAGGTTTGTCCAAATAAATACCTATCGAAAGGTATAACTTTAATTTTTCTTTCATAAAGTATAAACGCTCTGTTTGATTTGCAATTCTAAATATATTGCTGGGAATATCTCTTCATTTGCATCATCATTTCATCATTCATTTTTTACTCAGTTGTTCTTTAGACTTTCTCAAACTTCAGGTTGTGCATGAAACCTCTAATATAAAAATCCTAAATCTGTCACCTGAAACATAAATATTTGAAATTATGGTACGGAAAGTTACATATTTTCATATCATGCAGAACAAGAAGCCTCTCCTTGGGCTGCCACCTTATCGTGGTGGAGAGGTTTGAGTGTCCCAGTGATCCTGGGAGCTATGCTGTCTGGGGCTTTATGCCCCTGGTAGGGTCACCCATGGCAGACAGGTCCTAGGTGAGGAACCAGACAAAGTGCAGCCCAAAGACCCTTATGATGACTACAACCTTTGGACTCGGCGTTCCCTCGCCCGGACGCAGGTCACCGGGGCCCCACTCTGCAGCCAGGCCTGGAGGGGGGGCACGATGACGAGCGCCTGGTGGCCGGGCTTTTACCCATGGGGCCCGGCTGGGCTCAGCCCGTAGAGGAAACATGGGTCCCCCCTTACATGGGCCCACCACCCGTGAGAGGGGCCATAGGGGTCGTGTGCAGTGTGTGTTGGGTGGCGGCCGAGGGAGGGGACCCTGGAGGTCCGATCCTCGGCTGCAGAAGCTGGCTCTAGGGACGTGGAATGTCACCTCGCTGGTGGGGAAGGAACCGGAGCTAGTGTGTGAGGCTGAGAGGTTCCGGCTAGAAATAGTCGGTCTCACATCGACGCATGGTTCTGGTTCTGGAACCAGTCTCCTTGAGAGGGGCTGGACATACTTCCACTCTGGAATTGCCCACAGTGAGAGGCGCTTACGGGCCGAACAACAGTTCAGATTACCCACCCTTCTTGGAGTCCTTGGGGGGGTACTGGAGGGTGCCCCTCCTGGGCGCTCACGGGGGAAATGACAGTGAGACCTTGAGGGGTGTGGTTGGGAGGAATGGCCGCCCCAATCTGAACTCGAGTGGTCTTCTGTTGTTGGACTTCTGTGCTCGTCATGGATTGTCCATAACGAACACCATGTTCAAGCATAAGGGTGTATAGTGGGGATGGTGTGCTGCTGACCTCGAATCGGGACGTTGTGGGTAGGTGGGCGGAATACTTCGAAGACCTC
>NW_015151532.1:168025-205239 GCF_000732505.1 Cyprinodon variegatus
AATCTCTCCAGGTACAGATCAGTATCTGACTGTGTCAAGATTCCCCAGACCTCAGGCTAACCTAACTATCCCTTCTCTACAGAGAAACCCTTGTGAAGTCATCCCGGACCAGAATCAGTATCTGTGATTTATTCTGTGTGATTCTAAATAAACTGTTGAACTTTTTACCCCTGTCTCCGTGGTGTGTTCTGAATTTGGGTTTGATCCCCATACTCAACATGACAATCGAAAGGTATAACTTTTATTTTTCTTTCATAAAGTATAAATGCTCTGTTTGATTTGCAATTCTAAATATATTGCTGGGAATATCTCTTCATTTGCATCATCATTTCATCATTCATTTTTTACTCAGTTGTTCTTTAGACTTTCTCAAACTTCAGGTTGTGCATTAAAACTCTAATCTAAAAATCCTAAATCTGTCACCTGAAACATACATATCTGAAATTATGGTACGGAAAATTACATATTTTGATATCATGCAGAACAAGAAGCTGATTTAGGTTTTTGACTGAATATCGAATCTCTTCATCTGATTCACAGCTTGTGTAATTGATAAATGGCAGCTTTAAAACTAGTAAAAACACTTTTTGCAAAAATATGTTCTTTTTTTTATCTGATCATTTTATTCAAGTATTACTAATGTTTAGAATGTGTTATAGCTATGATAGTAAAACATAGCAGAACAGGGTTACCAAATCTAACTATTTGGGGAATTTTGCATTAAGTCTCTGTGTAAAATGCCCTTTAGATGTTGTTGTATCATTAGTGATGATTAATAAGGAATAGGTGAGCTTTGTTTGGAAAATGGAAGAAGGCCTAGAAAATCTAACTTAGCTGCAAAAGGTCACATTACTTTTATGTGCAGTGAGGAGGCAAAACTGGAATGAAAACACCTTAATCATGGAAAGAAGAAGATGGGGAAGTGCTTGTTAAAATATACTCTTGGAAAAAGGTGGTGAAGAAAGTGATGAAAACTGGTGAGTTTCCATTGCAAAGTGGTGATGTCAAGATTTGTATCATCGGTTCCTGATAATTGACTGAAATGGTGTAAATGCGGTAATAATTACAATCATCACACTTTGTGTGTTATTCCCATTATTGTGGTTATATTTTTGCTCATGCTTTTCATTGAGCATCTTAACCAATAATTTGGGAATGGATTATGTGACTAAGCAGTAATAGTTTTTATATCTGATCATCGTTCACTATTTACAAAGAAAGGTATGGAGGCCTTAAGGTTTTGCAATCATCCTGAAGTCCAATAAAGTGATGACAATCATTGGACTTGCTACAGCCACAAATATCAGTGTATTTTATTGGGATTTTATAAGTTAGGCCAAGAATAAGTGGGTCATATTTGTAAATTGGAATGAAATATGAATATGTAAGCACTAGCTACGCATAGGCTGTTAGGAAAATCACAGTTTCACAGGGTCACAGAATTAAGACTACACCTCTATAACTTTAGATGTCCAAAACAAAATAATAGGCTTTCTGAAATATGGGCTAATATAGTACTCATAGTAAATATAAATTGTTGATGAAAGCTGTTTTATAGATCACAGGTGTCATGCTTTCCCTCCTTTTTTCAGATTTGTGCATATATATGGGTGTGTGTGGGGGGGTGTGGGATGTGGGGTTGGAGGGGGTGGGATGTGTGTGTGTATATTACACGCACAAACGAGCAACAGAAAGCACAAGTATAGAGTGCATGGCTACAGTTATGAAGGGATTCAGCGCTTTGGCCTTTAACTCAAAACTAATCACATAAACAATCTAACAATTCCAAAACACTGTAGTTGAAAACTTCTTAGCAACACATCCACCAAGCTGTCAGCTTCAGCAAGGTCCTGGTAATTGTTTCTGTAATACCTGATGCTAAAGGTAGCTTATTCATGTTAAGACAATATAAGATACCTTAAATTTAGCAACGAGTGGTGGGTGATGCTCCTGCAGATGAGCGATATATTAGCTGTCTAGCTTCTTCTGACTGCACCTGTCTGAACCCATATAGGACAACTTACATCCTCTTAGTTTTTGCTGTTTTTTTTCTTGCGGGAGCCAAGGTATTTTCATAAAGCATCAATATGTTTTAAAGTGCAGTGGGGTGTGAGTTGCTCTCTGTTTGAAAAAGCAAAAAAGTGGGAAAAGTTTGGGGCCCTGCCCTCCTTCAGCCATCACTCCACCTGTGGAGCTAGGAGCTCCATAGGGACTGTGATGGGGGAGGGAACATAATGGTGCAGCTGCTCCCAACCCAAGCTCTCCCTGACAAGATTTTATAAAATATTTAAACGACAGGAACGGTATGACAGAAAGCTTTACTTCAAAGATAGATACATTTATTTATTTATTTTTTATTTTCAAAGCCAATCAAATTAATTTGGAGTTTTTATTAACAGCCATTTTTGAGCTTTTTATGAGATTTAGGTCACTATAATAATCCATATGCTTTAGCTGGCACCTCTCCATTTAAGTTTTAGTTCTATGTTTTGGAATCTTTCCTTGCTGAAAGAGGAGCTTTTATTCCAGTTTCTTTTCCAGCTTTCAGCAGGTTTTCTTTCAGCTTTGCACTGTGTTAAAAACCATCCATCATCTCTCACCAGCCTCACTGCCCCTGCTAAATAGAAAATAATCTTTAAACTTTGATATTGCCCCCAACTTGTTTTACCACAGAATTTGGGTATTTTGTCTCACCAAGCAGATGGAGTGTTTATCATAATCTGTTGTGTTAGTGCAGAGAACTTGCGGTTTGATAAAAATAATGACTATCTGTGGATTTTTCTCAACAATGAAGTCTCCTTTTATTACTCTTAAATAAAGGCCACCCAGATAAATTGTATAGATTCTCCCATCTGAACTCTCTTTCTATCCTTGTCCATTCTGCTATTTTACAAGGACGGTCATACGTTGGTGGGTTTTTCATAAGAATTGTGTATTTTTTGTTTTTTCTGGATGATGGATTAAGCAGTGCTCTACCAGAAGAATGAAGATAAGTGGGTGGCTTGATGACTTTGCCGTGCTTTAAAGTTATCCTGACCTTCTCATTGACCTGTCTGGACTGCTCCTTGTTTTTCATCATGCTGTTTGTTTACTAATGTTTCCTAATAACCTCTTAACAATTGAGCAGCTTGATATAAACTCAGATTAAATTAAACAAGGTGGAAGTCTATATACTAATTGGGTAACTTCTGATGTTAAATGGGCTGAACCTCATCAGAACACATGTTTTTAGACATTTATTTGTAAAACTGTAAAAATCATCAATCCAGTTCCTGATACTTTACATTTATTTTCTATTTTGTGTTGGGATATCATATAAAAACCCATATAAAAATATTTTAGATGTAATTCAAAGTTCCTGGGTTCTTAATGCTTTGCATGCTTCTAAATGAAAATAAATATGATTGTACTTGTATATACTGAAATAAAATAGTTATTTTTTTGATAATTTTGTCTCACGAATTGTCTTAATGTTGGTCTTTCAAAGCTAGGAGTTTTACATATATATCATAATAGTAACCACCAGACAGACTGATTTATTTGTATTCATTAAATACCAAGGTCATATTTGGGCATAATACATTGATATTATGTAACTTGCTGCTATCGAATTACAATAAAAACAGACAATGATACAGAAATATAGACACGAGGCCTCCTTAATAACTCCTTAATGACTTCTCATTTTCCTGAAGCAGAAACTAGCATTCCACATGTTTCTTTAAGGTGAAGGGTTACATATAGGCCTACTGTTGGATACTTTCTTGTGTTTGTTTCTTCAAGCAAAAATTATGCAAATTATTTTTGACTTTGTGTTTGTTTTTGGAAAGTAGAGAATTCCCCTTTACAGCAGTTTAAGCATGACCTGAATGTAACTCGACTTTAATTCCGTTCATCAAAGAGCACGGATTGATTTATAGGCGGGGTGTTGGTGTACTTTCAGCACCATGGAGAGCAACGCCCCCTCGACAAGTAGGACAACCCCAAACAAAAAGAAAGCAATTAAGCTTTATGTAAACTTGATTTATGGGAAATTTTGTTCATAAACAAAAAAAATCTGAAGAAATTTGAAAACAAGACACCTTCTTTTTTAACTGTTTGTATTTTTTCACGAACTACCGGAGATTTAATATGGGGTTTCAAAAGAAAAGAAAAAGAAATGTTGTGACTTGAACGTGAATCTGTGCAGTGAAGGTGACAATCGCTGCATGTGTGAATAAGACTGAAGGGTTACTGCCTACATTAAGTGTAAAATGAATTTCCGATTGGGTGGTTGGTGGACGTATGTCAGACATATGCGCACCGTGGGCGGGTTGATGTGTTGGAAAAGAGGGAAAAGCAGAAGAGAGTGCAGAGCTTCACCCTGTGAATGAGCAGACACTGATGATGGTTAGGTGGCATGTAAGTGGCGTCAGCTTCAGCTCTCCAAAGCTGTGAGCTTTGGCTGGGAGTGACGCCGCGCACTCTGCCTCTCCAAGCAGAAACAACAACAAAAACACCTGTATGGATGAGCAGACCTCCAGCGTTACGCAGACACCATCCTCAGCCGAACACAAGGGCAGAGCCGTGATTGAGAAGCGGGGATATGGAGAGGCGGAGAGGAACGTCATGACGGTGGAAAACATGCTGGAAGAGTCGGCTGTACTCTCAGCGCCTCACCTGTCCGTGGATCGATATGAGTGCAGCCGCCAGGGATGCTGCGAGAGGGTGGTCATCAACATCTCTGGTTTACGCTTCGAGACTCAACTCAAAACTTTCAACCAGTTTCCAAACACGTTGCTGGGGGACCCGAGGAAAAGGATGCGCTACTTTGACCCACTCAGGAACGAGTATTTCTTCGACAGAAACAGACCCAGCTTTGATGCCATCCTGTACTACTACCAGTCAGGGGGGCGCATTCGGAGACCTGTTAACGTCCCAATTGATATTTTTTCAGAGGAGATACGCTTTTACCAACTTGGGGAGGAGGCTATGGAGAAATTCCGCGAGGATGAGGGGTTTATAAAAGAGGATGAGCGCATACTCCCTAAAAATGATTTCCAAAAGCAGGTTTGGCTTCTGTTTGAGTACCCTGAAAGCTCCGGACCTGCAAGAGGAATAGCCATCGTTTCAGTGCTTGTGATCCTGATTTCAATTGTTATTTTCTGCTTAGAGACTCTGCCTGAATTTCGGGACGAAAAAGACATATCCACAGTAGCACCCACATTAAATGGCACAGCTCCAACGGTGCCAAGCCCATTCACAGATCCGTTTTTTGTGATAGAAACGCTGTGCATTATATGGTTCTCTTTTGAGTTGCTGGTCAGGTTTTTCGCCTGTCCCAGCAAAACCACTTTCTCCAAAAACATCATGAATATCATTGACATTGTTGCCATAATCCCTTACTTTATCACCCTGGGGACAGAGCTGGCAGAGAGCCAGCAAACTAACGGGGGCCAGCAGGCGATGTCTCTCGCAATCCTGAGAGTGATCAGGCTGGTGAGAGTCTTTCGCATTTTTAAACTCTCACGACACTCTAAGGGACTCCAGATTTTGGGACAGACGCTGAAGGCCAGCATGAGGGAGCTTGGCTTGCTCATCTTTTTTCTCTTCATAGGAGTCATCCTCTTCTCCAGCGCTGTTTACTTCGCAGAAGCAGACGACCCCTCGTCTAGTTTTACCAGCATCCCAGAAGCATTCTGGTGGGCAGTTGTCACAATGACCACAGTTGGATACGGAGACATGCATCCGGTAACCATTGGAGGCAAAATAGTGGGGTCACTTTGCGCAATAGCGGGGGTGTTGACTATTGCCTTACCTGTGCCAGTAATTGTGTCGAATTTCAACTACTTTTACCACCGAGAGACGGACGGAGAGGAGCACCAGCAATACCTCAACAGAAGCAGCTGTGAGCACCTCCCCCCAGAGGAGCAGATGAAGTCGTGCAGCTCATCTTCTCTCAGCAAGTCCGATTATATGGTTATTGTAGAAGGCATCAACTGTGCGTTCAAGCAGCCCAACTTTACTACAGAGAAAAATCAGAACTGCGTCAACATCAAAAAGATGTTCACAGATGTGTAAAATTCACTATTTATGAAGCATAAAGAAATATTAGGTCTGTAATATTATTTTTGTATAGCCTCTATGTGTCAGTCCAAATCTGTGGCTGAAGGATGAAACAGTTAACTTTAACATAAGACCTCAATACAGTACCCATTTAGGCCTGATAGATCTGACTGACTGTAAACTATCTTTATAAGCTGTTGGTAAAATCACATTTGTCACATTTTAGTCTAAAATGCCACATGATGCCTACATATCTGGTTTGCTATAATGTTGTCAGTGTTGAATACACGTGTAGCATTTACTCCTGAAAGTCCAAAAGAAAAAAAAAAGCCTAAAGTGTTGTGCTTTGTGGAAAGAACAGAAAAGTTCTTTTGTCCAGTAATGTTATTAAATATATTATAATGATTTATCTAGCTGAATGCCTGTTTAGGTTATATCTAATATCATAACCTGTCCACGTGTTTGACTCTGCAGTCATGTTCAGATAGTGCGAGAAGGCTTATCATGAATCAAAAACCTGTATTTTTATTCAGAAACACTTATATGGGCTATATTGAATAAATACAATTATGAATAGATCACGGCTTTGCTTGTTAATTGCACTTTTATTAGGAAATAAAAGAAAGAGGGGAAAAAATAAACAAAAAAAAAAAAGCACAACCTGGCCTTGTGTATGTTGTCATGTGCCCAGTGATGACATAGTCTGGATGAAAGGGGGCAGGACGTGTAGACGGTATCCGCCTTGTGATGCAGTCTCCATGACGACGGTGGTTTCCCGGGCAACCCCACTCTAATGCTCCCATTGCTTTGTTTTACATTTTCCCTAAAGAATTTACCATTTTTCTCTTAAGAGTAGTAAAGCAGAGAAAATTTTTCATAGATTTTTTAGTTTTGACATTTTTTGTTTGTTGTCATTTTTATATGTATATATACATATAATTATTATAATAATTGAAACTTATTGATCTCACATTGGAACAATTTACCTCTGCATTTAACCCATCCACTTGGGGAGCAGTGGGCTGCCATTGTGCGGCGCCCTCGGGAGCAGTGTGGGGTTAAGGGTATTGCTCAGAGACCCAGTCTGTGGGAGTGGGGTTCAAACTTAGAATTTCAGGATTCCAAGCTATATGGTGCGATCTAATTAAATAACTAACAGAAGTTTTGTACACTTTGAAAAGAAAACAAATGATCAGCTGCATATGCTGATATAAAAAGTGTGAAATGGGACCATCATTTCAGTTTTGTCACTTAAAAATTAAATGAGTATTATTTAACTTTTAGTGTTTTTCGCAATATGTGTTGAGAATCTTAAGTAGTTTAGCAATAACACAGTTTATGATTTTTGACATGACATTGATCAAAAAAGATTCCATGCAAACACAAGGGTCTCATGTCAGTCCAAATCTGCTCGTCAGATCTCCAAGTTGGCATGCCAACTTGATTTGCGTCAGCCACCTTTGCATGTCCTTTCTTTCACAAATCTGCTCGTCAGATCTCCAAGTTGGCATGCCAACTTGATTTGCGTCAGCCACCTTTTCATGTGCACAAGACATGCAGACACATTACCTTTAAAGCTGACAGATGAGGTGAAACAAACAGCAAAACTGAAAGGGGTAAGAAAAGTAATTACCTGCATGTTCTTTAATGGGTCATAAACGCTTGTATAAGAATTAAAGTTTGTCTTTTGATCAACATCTGAACTGCAGGTTAACGTCCTGAGCAAATTAACATTTAGGTTTAGAACTTAATGTAGGAACAAGTAGTAAATCTGTAAATATAGATTAAATAATGTGTCTTTTAGTTTAAGACTGTGTTTTATTTGCATCATTAAAATTTATTAGATTAACTATCAAGTAAGCTACTAAAAAATATTTTGTTATTACAGTACATGTGCCTCTAATCTACCTTTTATTGGTGTAAGGTCTAACCAGTAACGCCTTTAAACCTTATGTTTAGTCATAGTCTGACTTGATATCAATCTGAGCCCTATGCTTGATGTCTGGATAATAGCTCATTAGTGCCATCTAGTGGATAAAAGACATTATTACTATACGAAGGACAAAATAAAAATGGGAAGGATGAGATGAGATTTTCTCATAGAAATTGTTTAGAACCGATTATACTTGGGGAATCTGTTGTACATATTAATTTATTTTCACCCATGTGTAATTTCTGGAGAACTAACGTTTTAATTGTAAAAGCTTTGATAATTATGCCATGTCTAGGACCGCTGGTGTGACTATTCTTATATTCTTTTATGGCATAAAACCATAAATCAAGATGAGATTTTGTTTGGACATCTTACATAAATGATAGAACAGCAAATTTTATTTAATTTTATTTTTTTACAACAAAACTTAAAAAAAACAGAATTTTTTTCCACGTTGAACACAGCTTCACTTAACTTCACAGGAAAATCAACACATGAAAACAAAATCCTAATAATGAAAACATGGTGTCACTGATTTATTGTGTTCATAACGTGATTTTGGCATCATTAGGCCAAATGGATATTTAGTCTTTCTACACAAAGATCTACAATGATTACTCAGATAAAAAAAAATAAAAAAAAGCAAAGAAATTAGTGTATTTTGTGATTTTCTTTGCTTATGCAGCATGCAGAAGAAAAAAAATCCATATTGCAGTTAAAAGAAAATGAAGAAAGCTCCAAAAGCATTTCCTCAAAGCTCTTAGTTTAATCCATAATTATCTGTTTCAGACAAGGAGAAATACAGCTAAAGCTATAGGAAATAAAGAAAAGAAAAGCTGCGTGATTTTCAAAGCATAGAAATGTTCATCAATATGGCTTTTCTGAATCCTACATTATTACTGAAGAATCTCTCATCTAAAAACTCCTATCATCTTTAAAGTTATAAAGCAGCATTTAACTTAACATAATAAACTTATATTTAAATTAAGTAAGTAAACAACAAGCCAAAAAAGAGTTATTTACTGTACAGAAACACTAGTTCTCTTACCAAAACTTAATTGTGTTTTTTTAATATTTTTATGAAAGGGTGGTTGATGTTATTTTTGTTGCTGTTGTAGAGCTGAATGGACCTCCCTCCTGCAAAACACTTTGTATTTGTCCCACAACTGCAGGTGCTCTACATTAGAGCTGCTGAGTTCCCCTGTTCGTTCTATTTGCCCCTCAGGGGTTGAATTCCTTATTCAATGTATTTTTAACCAGATAAAATGAAAGGGGGCTGCAAATCGTCCAAAGCCATTAATCATTGCTTGCCTTGCTTAACAGTAGTGCTGGCGAGGGACAATTGGAAGTTAGACCATCCTTCTCTGTTGTTGATTGTGGAGAAGCAACAATTTAATTAGCAGTAAACTTGTTAGGATATAATGGGCTATCATTATAGATTAATGTTGTTTTTCTCTTAGTTGTTATAGCAGCTTCAATTTTATTTTCTTCATTAACACCCATTAGTTTCATTAGACAAATAAAACAAATCAAATGAAGAACATCTTCTGTAATACATCGTTAGTCATAGAGAAAATTATTAGAACACACTTGTTTTCTTCAATTTCTTGTTCTAAAATTATATTACTGAATAAAACAACAACAAACAGATATGTGTTAAAAAATACACTTAGACAAAATAAGATTATCATCAAAGTTCTATTCATTTAAGTAATTAAGTTAAAGGAGTAAAACCTGTATTTTAAAAGATATTAATTATACGAGATTCTGGTTTTATATAACAGTTCGTTAGGAAATATAGATTGAAATTTCACTAATGTATATTTGAAGAAACATATGTCACTTCAAGTCTTCACTTCTGTAGTTCTGATGATTATCACATACAGCTAATAAATAGTGAAAATCTAATTCTCTTAAAACAAGAAAATTCTGTGAAGAGCAATAAAAAGTTATTTTAGTCTAGAGGTTTTAGCATACAGGAAAGAATGTCCAGGTAAAATATTTACGCTCCTTACTTGGTTGAAGCCCCCTTTGGATTAATTTACTGCATCAGTGTTGCATTTCATTAAGGGAAATGAGCCTGTGGCTCATCTGAGATGTTATATGGGTCACATTATTTCAACAGTGGCCATCCGCTGCAAAAAGCAAAAATGTACCTTTATCTGGAAAGAGACTTTTGACTAGTAACATTCTTGTTTTTTTTCTGTAAACCACCAATACTTTTATTTCCTCTTCATGAATACAACTGTATCCTAAGTCCTGTATAGGTTCATATGTTGTGACGTTACCACATTTTTTTCCTTTTAATCAATTTTCCATCAGCATTCATTACACCAGCCATGTTCAAGGCCTTATCACCGTTCTTGTGATGGAGGTCAGTGACTGCCTGATCAAAAAGTGTCAAGTCAGGACTCTGATATTGTTGGCCACAATACACCCATCAAACAGCATCTCTCTAATAATAACTATTTTTATTAGTTTTTCATATTTTATGTTTCTGAGTAAACTATTATTTTTATTATCTATAAACCAACATAATCAAAGCCTTTGTGAGTAATCAATCAGAGTTCCAACTTTTGAAATGAATAATTGAAATAGATTAAATTTTTAGCCGTGTTGAGAGGTTGTGTGCCCTGTGTGCCTCCATGTTGCCCTGTGATAGATAGACTGGCCACCTGTTCAAGCTGTTCTTCAGCTCCCCCCTTGCAACCCTGTAAAGATAAGTGGGAAGAGACACTGAATTATTGATAGAAATTGTAAAGCTTTAAATGAATATGAAATATATTGTTGAGGAATGAAGGTTCTTTTAATTAATTCATCAAATTTCAGATTCATCAAATGGCAGATCTTACCACGTTAACCTAAATATTGAAAACTCTTGACAAAAGCAAGCATCTTGAAATTTTTTTAGAATATGAAAATCTGAGCCTTTGTATCCAAACTCATATTCTTACTCACAGGCTTTTTTTTTTTTACTATGATCACTGGGCACTATACACTCATATTTCCTTGGTTACATGAGAAAACTTGTCACTAAAGATTTAAAATAAAAAAAAAGTAATTCAGCGTGTTAAATGCAGTGTAAAGATAGACAAATTAAAAGCTGTATGTCCTCTTGTGTTCTTAATTTACGCTTGACTGTTTTACATTGTGGCAACATATGCAATTCTGTCACCGTGCTTTTTATGTGTGTGAGCGTGCATGCAGCGTTTATGTGAGTGCAGTGCAGATATAAGACTTTTCTTGTGCCTCACTGAACACTGCTGCAGGCGCCTGTTAAACAGAGAAATGTATGGCGAAGGGAACATGTATGGGCTGGCATCAGCAAAACGAACCGGACCGAGACTCTCTGCAGCTGGTCTTCTGCTGCAGGCAAATGTTGGACACAAATTTTGGGTCCTGCTCAGTCTGGATTCATAGAGAAGATATAGTCAAGACCCCAGGCGTCCCTGCTGTACTAGGCCCCCTTGTGTGCTGGTCTTAATTCTAACACTCATCACATGTGATGATTCATGCATTGCAGCAGTGTGTTGTCTTTAATGACACCCAAAAGGACAGCATGGGGTGGGTATGCCATGCGAGGTGCCTCCTGTCATCATTGAACTTTAATGAAGCGTGATGATAATAAACTGCTAAAGGAAATAAAGAAATGTCTGAGTCTGCTTCTGGTGCACTTATTTACCAAACTCTTCTCGGGTGATATTTCAAGTGGTATAATGTTTGCCCTAAAACTGTACCTCTGTCTTCCCAAAAATAGAATATGTTTCACTTATTTCGCTTGGTGCCATGCATCTGCTCTTCCCAGAGCATGTAATTGAATCCTTGGGGCTATTCTTAAGATTCATTCTTCTGCATTAGGACACTGTTGAGGGCTTTCAGTGAGATGAAGGACAGATACATTTCTCCTTTCCCTTACGGGTCAAACTAAAAGTTTGTTCAAACACCCAACAGTTCAATTCTATTCAGTTTATTTATATAGTGCCAATTCACAACACATGTCATCTCAAGGCAGTTCTCTTTGCTTATAAATGTAATTCAGTTTGGGAAACCCATGTCTTAAGATTGACAAGAACACAAACCATCTTTAGGAAATGTGGGAGGCTGCATAAAAAATGAAGGGCTTTGCGATAGTTTTGTGACTTTATCTGAAATATGTCAGTGGAAGCAGAAATAGAGTAGGTGTGGTAAAACTCCCCAGCTTCCTCTCTTTGTTGCCACAAAAATCATTGTCTTCAATGCAACACACGGAGAGGGAACAAGATAGTTACTCATCGAAGTAACACTGCTGACTTAGAATGATCTAATTTGATGAGTTGGTTTTATGAAACAATCATCACAGACCTGCTTGTCTTTTCTGATGAGATTAATAACAATGAGGGGGGGGGATTCAGATGGGTGTGGGGGTTTTCTGATGTCAGGCCATAGGACATTCGTAATGTGCTGGCCTCGCTCTGCCCCCAGGTGTCCCATGAGTCAGAGCGGGTGCTGGGCCCAGAACCGGCTGGATATCAGACTGATCCATGCTGCTGAGGCACATCTTCTGGTTCCTTTAGTCACACAAAAATGAATCAGAGCTTTGTATTATCACACTGACAAAGTCACAGTCCATTTCAGCTGCTTAATTCTGTCAATAGGTTCTGTTTTGTTACTCTCACATGCTGCAAAACATTAACCTCATTTCATACCTGATAAATATAATTGGAGTAAATACAAAAAGATGATGATTTTATTCCATCTCTGAATGAAATTATAATTTAAAAACTGATTTTTATGTTTACCCTGTAACTTTGTCAATTATCTAAATACATGTGGTAATATGAAACATTCATGAGACAAACAATAATTTTTCAATGCAGTTAAGCTTTTATCATAATACTTCAGTTTGTGAATGTTTTTATGACACTTTCTTCCAAGCAGCATATCTTTAACAGAAAGGAAAACTCTCAAAGCATCAAGTCTTCTTTTACAGATCCCTACTCTGTTTCTAATAAGATCAGTCGCCTCTCTCCCCATCGTGCAAAGGTGTCTTCTTTCTAGGATGACCTTTGGTGTAATGTAAGAGATGTTTTTAAAAGGAGCAACTTACCTTGACTTGAATTTCACTCACTTATATAGATCCATCATACAATGCAGCAGAAAAGTCTCCCTGCGACAATGATACTGACTCTGACTGAACGTCCTTCCCTTCGGTGTCAGCATAGCTTACAAGGCTGAACACAATCTGAATATATATTTCTGTAAACGTCCTCTCAGATAAATTCATTGGATGTTATATAATCGTGCATAATAAATAATAAAAATCTACAGGTATTTCAGATGTTGAACTCAGTGCAGCAGCATGTGTTTATGACTCCAGCTGGGTCGCCCACTGCAGTGGGCCAATGTCCTTGAGTTTCTTCTAGCGTCTGGCTCATTTCCAGGATCTAACCTCGTCGGGCCTCAGTCTGAGGAGCACATCTCAGCCTTGCCCTCCCCTTTGTATTTCTACCTCCTCTTTCTCTGCATTATGCTCTCTACTCTCCTCATCACATCCTCAAATGCACTGCTACCTCCAGGGCAAAGAAAGGACAAAATGAGCTGTAATGTCTTCCTATCTGTGCACATGTTGCAACTTACTCATTTGAACCACTCTTCTGGTCTGTTTGTACATTGGCCTCTTTTACAGGACCCATTCAGTTTCCTGCCTCCTGAGTAATGTTTTTCGGAATGACTCATCTCCCAGAAGGATAAATCTATAGTTTCTATAGCTTTAGAAAGAAATTGAAAAGCATAATGGTTGAAGGATAAGTAGAAGGTCTAAAGAAAAACTGTAAAAAACCAAAATAAACAAACTATATGGTCTATATGTTACCCTGATTATGCATTTAGAATTTCTGGTTTAGAGTAATTATAAATCTTTATCAAACATTTGCACATCTTTGTCAAAAATTTGCACATGGAAACAAATGCATAAAGCCTTATGTTCTTTGATCCAGTAAGCTATTATTGCATCTTTTTCACATAGTGTGTGTTGGGGGGATAAATATCACCATGTGTGACTGTTGAAAACCTGTAGCTGCTGCAATGCAGTATCCAGAAGGAGGGAGGCAAAGGAATCAGAAAATGATGGCCACAGTCAAGGGACTACATGACCAAAAAAACCACCCAGAGGTTTGTCAAGTTTCATTCATAAAAACACGTTTGACACTCGGAAATTATAAGTACAGTTTATTAAAAACAAACAATTGCTTTGCTAAAAGTAGAAATTATGAACCAAAAAAATACAATATCTGGTATGGTATATACTATGAGTTCCTATCAGCATTGCCCATAGCAAACTGGCATTGTTATTTGCATATTAGCAAAACCCAAGTCAGATTTTATTAAAAAAATAAAATAAAATAAAATAAGAAAAAAAATCAATTATCAGTTTGTATCACAAATTCTGATTAAGGTCTGGAACCTGACTGTCTGTACCTCTATAGTTATGCTTCTATAGGCTTAGACCTCTGGAGGACATGGGGGCCCCTAGTTCATCATTCTGCTTCATTCTATCTCTATTCTCCCCCTCTGCAGAATCTGTTAGTTCAATCTCTAACCTTATGCTCTCTCTGCTTTTTCTCATAGCAGCTTCGCCTCGTCTGTTCCTGTTTGGCTGTGACTCCATCCTGGAGAGAAATATCAGCTGTGCTGCTGCCATCAACACCTTTGTTTATAGATGATGGAGATCGGCCTGTTTTTCAGTGTAGTCCTGTATCTCTGACCGTGACTGGCTGGATGTGCTCTCTTCATCCTCTGACATGGGAGCTGGCTCGGAGCTTGTCTGCCTGGCTGTGTGGTTCCTGGACCGGGCCGCCTGTGGAGCTGGTTTACTGTTGCCTTTGTATCTCTTTGCTTCTGTCTCCTTAAACCTCAGTCGACCTCGACAGATGGCCACTCACACTGAGCCTGGTTCTACTGGAGGTTTCTTCCTGTTAAAAGGGAGTTTTTCCTCTCCACTGTCTCTACAAGCATGCTTAGTGTGAGGGATTGTATTTGAGTCAATGAGTCGATGCAATCAACTGTTTTTTCTTTGATAGAAAACTTTGAATCAATTTGACTGTATGTTCTGGTTTAACTGTAAAGTGCCTTGAGATGACATGTGTTGTAAATTGGCGCTATAGAAATTAATTGAATTGAATAAGTTTGATAGCAAAGTTAAAAGATTTTTAGAACAGCAGTTTAATCAGGTCCAGTAGTACACAATAAGAAACTAAAGCTTAAATTAATTTGAGTGCAACTGAAAAATAAACCTCTCGAAAAAAAAGAGCTTAATATTTTCAAGCTTTTAGCTTTTTAGAATTTATGTTAGGTTTCATAAAAAGTCTCAATATTCTGTTGTAATGTGATGCATATTATCTATGAATAAATGTAATTTTGCAGATTTAAGCCATCATGCTAACACCTCTTTCACAGTGTAATTTTCAATTCCAAGTCTTGTTTCTCCTTCACATGCAGAATACATTAAATCAGTGATATTAACATAAACCCTTGTTTTAAAGAGCCATTCATATGACATTGCTTAACATTTTTAAATAATTTCCACCTTTTATTCTCCTAGAAAAAAACATACTAGAAGGAAGTTTATCAGTAACATCTAATTCTCCATGTAATGTTGACAATATTTTCATTCCTCGATGTGGTTAAAGGATTTAGAATCCTGAATGATTTTAACTTAATTCAAAATCTGATGCAGAACAAGCTGAGTTAAAACTCATTCTAACGGTCCCACGATAATTTTCCTGTAATTAACACCCCAAAAAAACCAAACAACAACAAAAAACATTAAAGATAGAAAAAGCATCTGCTTCTATGAAAGCAGGAGACAAGTTGGACAGCAAGATGAAGCTGGCACCCAGGATAGTTAAAGGTTTGCCAAGTGTAAAGTTGGAAAGGTTTCAAACAACCCTTTTCTGTCCAATAGATCCCCGATGACCTGTGCGTTCCATGGTGGTCATATCAGGACATTGTGCATGTATTTCCAATACAAGCATCAATCATGACAGAAGCATTTTCAGTTTATTAAGTTTGTTTTGTCTCTTGGAAAATAGCCAGACTAACTGATGGAACATTTGCTCTATTTTTGTCCCCCCTCCCATTCATTATTCATGGAGTTCTTTGCAGGGAAAGATTACAACATTGGCTGCTATGAACAAGCAGTGGAAAGGAAATAGAAGTTGTTACTTCACTTTCATAATAAGAAAACTTTACTGCATCTGGGCTAAAAAAAAAAAAAAAGGAGGGGGGGTTATTTGATTAAGTGAAAAAAGTATCAAACATGCATTTTGGATTATTTTCAGTTCAGAACTTCAACAAAGGCATGTTTAAATTCATGATACTCCTTTGGCAGGATAGGACCAATGTTTAAAATACTATATATGTCCACAGCAGAAAAGGTGGATGTGCTGCTTTAGTGCGCCTCATTTCTCATTCCCTGCTCCATGACCAACACCTCTTTTGGTATTCAGAGCGGTACCCTACTGCAGTTTGGACGGAGCTTCATACAGTAGCCAATAAATAACCAAATCAAGCTTGGCTACAGGGGTATTTCACCCACAACTGTTTTCATGGCTTAATTAAAAAGGGAAAAAATAGATCAAATCACCTCCCACCGTGCTGACACGTGCGTAAGCAATAGGGGTCGCTTTGTGTCTGCGTGCGTGCCCGTGTTGCGTGTGCGCATGGGGCGCTGGTTTAGAGAAATTGCGCAATCTTCAAGCCCACTAAGATTTTCATGCATGTCGTTTCAAGTCAGTGTCTGAAATCGCCGCTCTGCCCACCATGTAGAGTTAAAAAAAAAAAGGATCTCAGCAGCTTCTTTGTGTGTCGAGCGTTAAGGATCCAGTTCAGCATTTCTATGGAATCTTATGGAAATGCTGGTTTATGTGGCACAGATCTATCAAAATGTATATATCAGGTTGGCAGCAATAATACTTGTTATTGAACCTTTTCATTTGGCATGTAATCAAGAAGATCACGACTTTAATCAGTCCACTTTTCTTTTTATTTTTTTTATTTTTTGAGGACGTTATCTCTAGGTGTCTGGCAGAGGCTGCAGCCAGAATCTCTCCGGCGCGGAGGAAATCGGTGAGAGAAGATCATTCTGCTGATCCAAGCACCTTCGGTTAATAAGGGAAGCACCAGCACCTCCTTGGACGTCTCCCTCCGCCCTTTTGTACCAATCGCCACCTCACAGCATCCTACCCGGAGGAGAGGAGTCTGGGAGGGGAAAGCGAGGACACACCCGCGCATACTGTAAGCGGAGTACATGGGAAGGATGCTGCAGACGAGATGAGGTGAATATAATCGACTGTCCCGAATTGGAAATCCATCTCCCCACCACCTGCGCTGGAGTCTGGATACCCGTTTGCCGCAGCTGATCATAGATACCCACCTCCCTGACACCAGCTGGAGCGTCCAGCCTCACCCAGCGAGGGAAAAGATGTCTGTAGGTATGTATGAGATTAAAATACAGCATCTATTTTTTCTTTTCTTCCCATTTATGAAGAGTAAAATCTAATCACACTGTAGTTCATGTAAGGATTTGCACCTCTGAGAGCATGACTGCCACACCTGCAGTTTTTGTTGCATGATGTGTTTTTTTTTTCAAAACATCTTTTACTTAAAGAAGAGGTTTGGAATCAGGCAGAGATGTATTTTTTCCCCGAGAGCCAATTTCCTTCTGTTGGTAAATTATTTATAGATGTTTTTGAATATTTCAGTACCAGGCACCATTTCAAGACAAAATGCTTCATCACAACCTGAAGTCACATCATTCTTACTATAGAGCATTTTTGTATTTATTTATTTTTTTAGATATAGCACAGCTTAAGATATCTTAGGAAGGATGATATCTGTATTGCTGCATTGGCATTCTCATATGTGGCAATTCCGTAGCTGATATAGATGTTGCAGCAAAATCAGTGTCCTGATTTGTGAGCCTCTGGAAGTTTTTTTTTCTTATGGCCCACATAATAAATTTGCATTTTTTGCTATTTTAATATAATTTCTGATTATTTGCATGTTAGTTAGAGTGGTATTATTTTTTTTATTTTGTGTAGTTTGAGCTCAGCAGAATTGAGAGTTGAATAATGTCTTAAATTTCTCTGACCTTGCAACTTCTCTCTGTTTGTTCTGCCTGCAGCTAGATCCTAGGTGACACCGTGTGGCCTTCATGTCTTCACTCTGTTGAGTCCTCACGCTGCCCTGGCCACCACCTGCAGTTCTCAAGACTGCAGGACACTAACATCCTGAAAGGTGCAGGCGTCTTTGCCCTGCAGAATGACTGTTGCCGCAGGCGACCCCTCTGACGAGGCAGCTGCACACCCAGGGCACCCTCTGGACTATGACCCAGAGGCCGACCATGAATGCTGTGAGAGGGTGGTCATTAACATCTCAGGGTTGCGCTTTGAGACCCAACTCAAGACCCTCTCTCAGTTCCCAGAAACCCTGCTGGGAGACCCCAAAAAGAGGATGCGCTACTTTGACCCGCTAAGGAACGAGTACTTTTTTGACAGAAACAGACCAAGCTTTGATGCCATATTGTATTATTATCAATCAGGAGGTCGACTGAGAAGGCCGGTCAACGTCACTCTTGATATTTTTTCGGAGGAGATTCGCTTTTATGAGCTTGGTGAGGAGGCCATTGAGATGTTCAGAGAAGATGAAGGTTTCATCAAGGAGGAAGAAAGGCCTCTTCCTGAAAATGAGTTCCAGAGACAGGTGTGGCTTCTCTTTGAGTACCCAGAGAGCTCAGGTCCTGCTAGGATTATTGCCATAATTTCCGTCATGGTCATCCTTATATCTATTGTCAGTTTCTGCTTGGAGACTCTTCCCATATTTCGTAATGATGAGGATGAAATGCACAAATCCCAAGCTCAATTTTTTTCACCTGAGACCAACTCTACAGTAATTAGCTATACATCCAATTATTTCACTGACCCCTTCTTTGTCCTAGAAACTCTTTGTATTATATGGTTCTCCTTTGAATTTTTAGTGCGTTTCTTCGCCTGCCCGAGCAAAGCAGGCTTTTTTGGTAACATAATGAACATAATTGATATTGTTGCCATCATTCCTTACTTTATCACTCTAGGCACCGAGCTAGCAGATAGGGCAGAGGATGGTCAGCCAGGTCAACAAGCCATGTCTTTAGCCATTCTCAGGGTCATCCGTTTGGTACGAGTCTTCAGAATCTTCAAGCTGTCCCGTCACTCCAAGGGGCTTCAAATTTTAGGTCAGACACTTAAAGCCAGTATGAGAGAACTCGGCCTACTCATATTCTTCCTTTTCATAGGGGTCATCCTGTTTTCAAGTGCAGTTTACTTTGCTGAAGCAGATGAACCCGAGTCACAGTTTGAAAGCATCCCAGATGCATTTTGGTGGGCTGTGGTGTCCATGACAACAGTCGGCTATGGTGATATGGTCCCTACTACAATTGGTGGAAAGATTGTGGGCTCCCTCTGTGCCATTGCAGGTGTGCTGACCATTGCCTTGCCAGTGCCTGTTATTGTTTCCAACTTCAACTACTTTTACCATCGTGAAACTGAAGGCGAGGAGCAGGCTCAGTATCTGCAGGTCAATGTGACCAAAGCTGATTCAGCTGAGGAGCTAAAGAAGAGCCGGAGCGGCTCCACCATCAGTAAATCAGACTATATGGAGATTCAGGAGGCTGTCAACAACAGCAATGAGGACTTACAGGAGGAGAACCTTAAAACAGCCAACTGTACACTCGCCAACACAAACTATGTTAACATCACCAAAATGCTCACAGATGTGTAGCCTACATGCGTTCCTCCCACTCACAGTGGGAAATATGAAACTTTACAGCTGGATGGGACAAAAATATAAACCGTACCACAAGAGTGATGGGAAATTAAGACAGCAGAATACAGAATATCAGTGACGATTGAGTGAAAAATAATTTAAATGCCATTTCTTCCCTTTGCACCAGTGAAGTCTTACTTTAATAATCTTGTTTAAGTTTCTACATTTTTTTATTTGCTGCATGAAGTTTTCAATGTCTGATCAGCTGCTATAAAAATTGACAATATCTAAAACTGTCCTGCTTACCACTGTAGATAGTAGCTGTACACGCAGGAAAAATACAAAAGCCAACCCAAACTTAAAGCTTTTGAGCCCTGCTCATTTATCCGTCATCCCCCATGGCAACCACCTGTGCGCACTTTCTAAGGGTCTGTTGTGAACTACATATGCTGTTTTATGGAGCTAATGAAACAAAACCGTTCTACAGTATGCTTCAATATTTAGAGATAAAAGGATGGGAGCAAATATTAAGCCCATTCCAAAGCTTATATGGCCTCTGGGTGACTTTTGACGAGGCTGATGGTTAAGTACACCATGTTAGGGATGTATGACAGCCATCAGCTCTAAGCTTATGGTTTGACACCCTTTTCCCCTGCAGACATCAGTATCTGATGAATGACTGACAATGGCCTTGAATTTTCACTGCTTTTGTCTTATATTTACTGTATGTATTGCAATGCAAGAATTCCCAACTCCATTCACCCAAACTGGTCTTAGTGCAGAGCTTTGAGACATAATGAATGTTTCTACTTGTTAAGTATTTCACTGTTTCACTCTTATAGTGTGTATCCATATAGATAGGTAGCTTAACTGTGACTTAACTGATATCTGATTGGTACAGTAGGTAAGAAGAAACTCTAGTTAGTAGATTACTGCATGACCTTTTTATCTCAATGAGAAGTTTCTAGTTTCTCGACTGCCACTTGCTTCACCTAGCCACTGTATATTTGTCTGTTCACTGCCTTCACATTTTTAAAGGATGCCTGCAGGTAGCTATTTACCTAAAACTGTAGGTTTGAGAACTTTTAACTGGTTAATAATGAGTTCATTTTCTACAGATAACAAGAATCTTATAGATATTTACATTCCAGAAATTAAATTATTGCCAGGCTGCTGTAAACTGAGCTGTAATTGGAGACATAAACTCACATCCTGCTTTTGCATCTATTCAGAGTTTAATGTCCTGCAGCTGCGTCTGTTTCACAGGTGCGTCCATATCAAAGTAGCAACTACTAAGGAGTTGTGTTTTTTAAACTAATGCTTTACCTGCCTATTGTCTGGGTTTATGCCGTTCACCTGGTGTTGCATGACCTTGAAACATTTATAGCATGCATGTTAGCTAAAAAAAGGAAGCAACTAAAAGAATACAATAAAAGAAAGCAATAGTTATATTTATTAGTAATATATATAAAACAATATATCTTTAAATACAGATCACGTATATAGCACACAAATTATTTTATCTGAGATCCTAAAACAAAAGTAAGCATAAGATTTTGAACAGTATGCAGCTCTTACAAGGTTATTTTAAAAAATAGCAGTTATTCCTTTTCTGAGTGCCAAAGACACTCTCCCTTGGCATCTTAGGAAGTTTTCTTGCCTGAAAAGTTTTTAGGAAAAATGACACATAACGTTTATCTTAACTGAGACATATGTCTCATTTAACCACCCCCCATAAAGCAACTGTTCACCACCAGGTATCTTTAAACTCTAAGCCGACTTTCTTATCATAAAGCCTTTATAATATTGGCTCCTTCATAATATCGGTGAGGTCTAAATGTCCCTTAAAACATCTCTTATGCCACGAGATTAATACACTGTTTCCTTAAAGGTTGGCCAAGGCCAGGAGTAAAGTTCTCAGACTGCACACAGCTAAGACTTCCCACAGTTCGCTAAACACTGCCAAGGTAACAGTCAAAGGCAGTAACATCAGTATTGGAGGTGATAATTAGCAGCAGTGCAGCAGACATTGTCTGATCTAATTATGGTCCGACTAAGCCCCTACTGTATATCTCTTTGTCATTATACTTTTCTCTAAAGATGTTCAGCACAGTTACAAGAGATTATTGCTGAGGAGATGGTGTGTAGCATGAACTGTACTGATGGGTTCTTTAAATGCAGGATTAATAACTTATTGAAAGGGTTTTTCTTTTCGTTACTACAGTCTCAGCCTGCAGTAGCAGAATATATCAACACCAACGCTGCCAATATATACTCAGGATGCATCATCCAACTGCCTGACTTGAGGCTATAGTTGTCTCTGTCCAAATTATGGGTTTTAAAAGATTTGTTTTTAATCTAATTTTGAGAGCAGTTCTAGGCAAATATAGATATTAAAATACTGCTTACTGCTTAAGTAGCTTTTTCTTAGCAATACGCTCATTCTACCTTAGTGGACCACTGTATCATATAAATGAATGGTTCTCTAAGGAAATATTTATTCAAATAGACCTCTCCCATTCTGTTGAAATCTATTTTTCCTGGTTACTGTTTTAGGCATTCCAATGCTCTAGAAGGAGGAATGTACACATGTGACAGGCAGTGAGAAAAACCCTGGATGTCAATATCATAGTCTGGTTCTATAGTTCCATTTATGAAACCGCAATTTGCATATATGTATATGTTGGGAGAAACTCACAGTCTGACCAAAAAATATTTGTCTATGTATGCAAATGCATCATATTTTCTGTCTTCATTTGTTTTCTGTATGACACTATGATCAGTGTTTGCACCTTAACATTTACCTGGACTGTCATAGGTGTGTTACTGTGCTTCAGCCTGACTCACTGTAGCAACTCATGCACTGAAAACCACAACATAGTTGTTGAACATCCTCAATAATTTCAGCTTAAAGCACAAAAACATGAATATAGTTGATTTTGGAATATATTGTTTCCCAAACACTGAGGGAGCCACCAGCAAACCCAGTGAGCAGAGTGAACTGCAGTGAATATGCCGAAAGATCTATGCAGAGATTGATTATAAGCTTGTAGTTTATATGAAAATGGAAGGTTTGAGTAAAGATGTATTTAATGTTTTAGCCTCCATCATTTCCTGCTGATTCAAAGAGCTGACAGAGCTTTTTAGAAGGAAACCAGTAGACGTAGCTAAAGCTTAACTGAAGGGAGAAATTTAACTCCCTGGGTTTGTTTGAACTGCCATGTCAGCTCTTTGCAGCAAGGCCACCCCAATACATCTCAACCATACGAGAAGCAAGATGACCAATATGCAAACTGTGTACAAAAGTGTGTGTTTGAGAATCAATGTCCTTTCTTTTTCTTTTCAACCCAGAGCCTGATAGTATGACATCCACTAAAAACAACATGTACAGCTGTTCACCTCACCTCTGCTCTCCTGTATCATAGAGGCCAACAATGCTGATACAGTGGATATGATTTTTCTTTCTGTGAAATGAAATGTAGAACAATATTGTAAATAATTATGAAGAATAATTGAGAAAGAACACATGTACTACATATTGTATGTAACGTTTGGATTTAAAAGTAGTATTACCTGCACTTTACAACAAAAAGGACAATCTACGCTCAAAAAACATGTAAAACAAGACATAAGTATACTTCCAAATGATCATAACCAATAACAAGTAAAATCAATAATGAAACCAATAATTAATCAACTGAAACTGTGTTTGGGTTGTCTTTGTTGTGTCTGTTTTTGCTATTTGTATTCAGAGTTGGGTTTTTTTATGTTTCACCAGCCTTTCTTACTTCCCATCACAATCACTGTTGTATTTGGTCTGCAAATGATTTGATGATCTAATTTTAGCCCAAAAGCATCTGCGCTGAAACAAAATGCCACGAATATATCAAAGCCCCGTTTGCTGATATTTTTAGGAGAGGCAGCGTCTTTGTAGCTTGGGGGACTGTGAAGGACATTTTCAAACGCCTCCTGGCATCTTCAGCCTCTTCTTCCCTTCAAGTGCACTCTATATGATCCATGCAGTTTGAAAGAAAGAACAGGGTGTTCTATTAGAAGCGCTCTTTATTAGAAAATTAGATAGAAGAAGGTGGGCAGATGAAGGTGTAGGAGAATTATAGAGAGGAGAAGACAAAAAGGAAGTTGGAAAAAAGTTGCTAATGTGAAAAGATTCATGTAGATTGCTTTACAGAGTAATTTTTGTGTCAAGATACGAATATATGGTTTGATATAATTAGAAAACTATAAAGACTGTTGTTAGAAATGCATTTTTTATTACAAACACAAGTAAACAAAACGCATGATCGTTAATTAAGCTATGGTAAACCCCTGGGCTTTTTAATACATTTGGGTCGTTAGCTGCGTGAGTTCCTCCCTCTACTCTGATCTACACCATATGTAGTGAACATGTGTATAACTTTTCTGCATTGTGAGGAGGAACATTAGGCTTCACCTCTGCTATAGTCATTAGTATTGCTTTGATCTAGTAGTTCTCTGCAGCACTCTGCAGCTCCACTTTCCAGGAACCAGGGCAATCATGGATAGACAGATGGGATTGAGCTGCTGAAGCAAGAAACACAGTTCTGGGGCAGGTGGCCACCACTACGTACACTACAGTTGTTGTTATTGTTAGAGAGGAGTGAGGAGGAGTGTGTGCCTATGTGTTGTTTATCAGCAGCATGCCCACAGGAGTACGGTAGAGGAGTCTTACAGGCTTGCACTGTACTTACCAGCTTGTAATTAACAGAAGAGCGCTGTGGGACCTGGAGCTTATCCAACGGGGCTGCCCTGGCATAAGAGAACACCCTGCTGTTGGGAGGTACATGTTTAAGTCATGCCCTGGTTTTACTCAAGAAAACTGTAGAATTACTGTAAGAAGGTGGAGTTAATTTTCTAAACGCAGTCACTGTATTTAGGGGTTTTACTGAAAACGAAAAAGGTAAGTCAGTGATCAATATTTTATAGGTTTTCTAAACACTAAGGGATGAAGGCAAAAAAGGAAGAGAAAATGCTGCCCTCTAGAGGTACCATGGGCAACTTTTTGATTGTTTTGCCTTCAGCCATTAAGAGAGAAAGCACATAATATGACATTTTAAAGTGCATGACTCTCAGCTATTCATTATCCAGACACAATCTCTCATTAAGAGAAACACTACACATATTATGTTGTGTGTTTGTTAAAGCTTATTATTAAATGCCTGTGTAAATTCACAGTCATCCAGATCATGGCAACCACAAAACAGGCTTCAACTCTAAGGCAACTTTCGCTCTTTTTTTTTTCGGAAGATGTCTTCAGAAAGACAACTGAATGAAGTCAAATTGCTTTCCAGTTAAAACCTTTTTTGTGGCTTATCACTAAGTGTTACTCTGTAACTGTTGCAGCGATTCAAGAATTTTTTATTTCATTTTGAAACCAAGATGAATTGACAGACAGACAGAACACACAGACAGAAAAAAATATAATCAAAATGAAGAAAAAGCATCCTTTAAGTTTAATTCCCTCAGTAGATAAACATAAAAAAATGAAATATCCTTAGAAAAAATTTGAAGATGAGTAGAGGTGAAGTTCAGGTGGTTGCTTTATTTTACCTCAGTTATGTCATTTATTCAAATGGTATATATGAAGGGTTATAAATATGAAGGGTTGGGAAAATATAAACTGATCAGCCATAACATTATAAGCACCGTCTTAATTGTGTCGGCCCATTTTTACTGCCCAAATAACTAACCAATAGAGGAATGGGCTCTAATCTTCTCTAGAGGTGTGCTGTGAAAAATAGTATCAAGAGGTTGGGAACCACTCCTCGGAGGTGGGGCCTGGGAGAAAGACCACTTGTTTGAAAGGCACATTCCACTCTTACTTGATTGACTGAGACAAGGGTAACTAGGAGACATAATAAACCAGTCTATTTATGCTTCCCAAATTATTTAACATCCAGTCATTTGACCAGTACACTTAGTTTTCTAGTCACCCCTGAAATGCTTTTTCTATTCCACCTGGGTAATGGACCATTCTGCTTATCCATATTTGTTACCAACATTTTAAAGATTCTTATATTGTCTTAGTTCCAGCTCTTAGCCTTACCCAGGAGAAGTTTTGATGTTTTAAAAAACATGTTCTGGTACCAATCACAACCCAGCCATCCATCTAAAATGACTATAGACCTGATGCCTCAACATCCCACATGAGGAAGGAGTCCTGTTGGTCCACTAAAATAATCAAACAAAGCCATACTAGGATCCTTAGCAATTTGCTTATTGTAAGAGCTGGAGTTTAAGATTCTATCACACCTAGTTTCACAAAGCTGCTGTCATGTGGAGCATAACTTGGTGTACAGACTCCATAGGGAGTCTGTACACCAAGTTACGTTTGCACAATCATTTAAAGCCCTGTAGGTGAGGGGTGGGGTGGGGTGGAGGTGCAGTCAACTGGGGTAGGTTAGGGCATCCAACCATGAATTTAATGATGACGCTAGTAAAGCATATGGAAAATTTGATGAACAGATGTTCAAGATTTGTATACCAGGAAACATAAAGTAACATGGAAGACCAAATCAGAGGGAAAATATACTTTTATTGTAGTTTTGTAGTTAATGTGGTTAGTAAAAGGGCATTGTGTTGTACTAAACACTAACATGATAGTTTATCATGGCTATTTGACCTGAAAAACTGAAAATATAAGGAAAGCCCCATTATAGGATAAAAGGGATGTTAATAAATATAAAAAAACAGCCTCAGACAGATTCTTAAAATATACTTATATAGAAGTGAAGCAATCTGTTAAACAGCTTTTTTTTATAAAGGGAACACACAAACAACACAATATAACTTTAATTAAATCAAACTTCTGTGAAATCAAACCACACACTTGGGAAGCAACACTAATTGACAATCAATTTCACATGCTGCAAATGGAATAGAGAAAAAATATTGACAATTAGCAAGACAGACTGGTGGTTTTACAGGTGGGGACCATAAACAAGTTCTCAGTGCCGATGCTTTCTGGCAGATGTTTTGGTCACTTTTGAATGTTGTTGGTGCTTTCATGCTTTTGGCTCAGGTAGTGCAGCTCATCCAGAATGGCACAAAAATGCAAACTTATGAAAGAAGGTTTGCTGTGTCTGCCAACGTAATGTCCACAGGCTGAAGGAACTACCATGAGAAAGGCCAGTACACCAGGAGAGGAGGCTGTAGGAGGGCAACAACCCAGCAGCAGGACCACTACCTCTGCACTGGAGCACTACCAGAGCCCTACAAAATGAGGATGATGATACAGGAGGTCACAAATGTGCATATGTCTGCACAAACGGTTAGAAAACGACTTAATGAGGATGGTATGAGAGCCTGATATCCACAGATGGGGGTTGTGCTACACTAGACCTGGCAAATTTAACACTGGCCCCCTGTTCTCTTCACAGAGGACAGCAGGTTCAAACTGAGAGTGTGGAGACACCGTGGAGACCAATCTGCTGCCTGCAACACCCTTCAGAATGACCGTAAAAAGTTTAAATCAAACAACTGACCAACAGAGACTCCACTTGAGGTCACAGAAAAGGGGAAAGCTTTATCTAAGGCCCGAAAAGCAAAGACTGCCGTTGGTCAGTGGAAAAATGTAAAAATTTTTAAAAAAAGGAACTGAAAGTGGAAAATACCACAGTTAAAAGACATTTCTCCCATCTAAGAAATAGCACAAGGATCCACACAGATGCCTAGAGAGGAGTGAAGAGAAGGCCGCTCAATGCTTGCACTAGAGGGCTCCAAAGTTATGGAGGTAAACAATGTGAAGCCTGGTTATATGGCAGAGTGCAGGGCAGCTGCTGCTGAGGGGCTTAAAAGCCTACTGTAAATATACACAGAGAGGAAGGAGAAAGAATGTGAACAGAAGCTTAAGAAGTTAAACTCCAAATCCAAGAGTCACTGTGGGCCATATCCGGTACAGAGAAATTGAACTGTAGCTGGCTCTACAAATTTTATGTTAGGTTTCCATATACAAGTCTGGAAGAAAAAGGATTTATGCTGATTAATGCTTTAAAAAAAAACCTGGTGAACCAGTGCAAAAACGGCAGTAGAACTTATACCTCTTGGCTCTACCTGCCAAATGACTGCTGTGCAGTATAGCTATAGGTGTAATACCTAAGCAGCTCATCTTAGTTATTAGCTCAGCACCAGTAACAGTAATAAAGCTAAAAGCTACAGCTTAATCAACATTTGCTGCTAACATGCGAGAATACAACAGATGGAAAAAAGACTGCGGCTCTGCAGAAGTGAGGAGAACTAATTTGCTAGAGCCGAGTGAAGAAATTTCAGCTGCTTTCTTGTCTCAACAAGATGGTTGACAAAGACATATGGCTGCAGTGCACAGCTCATCAGATGAGAACTTCCAAGTCCTGGAAAACCAGTTTGGAAAACAATCTTTATTATATATACAACTAGACTTGTTTAATGAACCCCCTTAATCATCCACACAACAAAGACACACTACTGAAGATCTGTGAGAACTGCTCTAGTCAGATAGTGCAGACTGAGATGATAGATTCTGTGTCCTACCAGTCCTCCACTTATCCTGGCACCCAGTCCAATACAGTCACCAGCACCAGATAGTTCCTAAAGGGCTGTGAAGACTAATTTATACTCAGAAACCAGGTCGTCTGTGTGTGTCTCAGTGAATGCAAATGTGCCCCCGCCCGTGCCGCAGACACTCTGCTGCACCTCTCCAAATTTGTAGGTGACCGCAGACAGTGCCGTAGATGGCCTCTGATTGGTCACGTCTACATCCGCTCTACACCATGTGTATTTCCTGTTTGGTATCTTACCAGCTTGTTTTGTTTGTATGACCGCCATTGTGGAAAACGACTCGTGAAGTTGGACTAGGTAGAAGAGCGAGGTAAGTGAGAACGCCGGGATCCTTCTTCCACCTGGATCCCCGCTCTTTTTCGCCATCCTGTCCCTCCGTTGTCGCACAAACTTGCCCTCACTTCCTTAACGCCTCAGCCGCATGTACACCCACAGCTAGTTCATACTTGTCCCTCTTGTGTGGAATAACGCAGGGCAGACCACGCGTCAATATTGGGAATAAATCAAAAATATCTGCTACAAGCTCATCTTGACACACTGCTGCAGGAAGCATAATCAGCCCTTGAGAGGGAATGTATTGGAGCTGCCTGTTTACCATGTTGTGGAGGATGTCATTGTGGGCTCTGAAACAATAAAGAGAAATAGAGAGACCTGTGAGCCACACTGGCATGCCAGGTATCTGTGGACAGAAGCAATACAACATCCTTACCTCATAGTAAGAGAACGGTGGATGGGACATTACTTGGGACAGAGCAACAGCTTGCACATGATCCAGATTGAAGATGGCTTACACTTAACAAATCAATGACACGATTACATAGAAATCTACAAAAACACTTTTAAAAGAGATGAGATGAGGGCATACAAAGAATCTGATTGCATACATGCTATGGTGTCTTTGGAGGTACTGTGTGAATGATAATTTTTCCTAAATAATTTCGAGAGCATATTCGAAATGGTAATGGCCAGGTCTAAGGGTGTGTTTATGTCCATCCAACAAACTAATCTAGAGGCAACAGCCTTACACTCTGGGTGACCTTTTACCTGGAACAAAGGCTTTTCTCACGAGTCTTCCCCATCAGTTAACCGCACAAACAAATCCCAGGGTCCCATTTAAAAACAAGTCTGAGTCATTTCAATGTGTGAGTCAACATTCAGGTCACTTTAATTCAAACTGTTTCTGTTTCACAAAGGCAGTATTGATGTCACAAGCCTCAGACCCAGAGGAGGCTCCAAAACTTTGAATTCCTCGTCTTAATCTTCTCTCAAAGCCTCTCCATGAAATTAATTTTAGTTAACAGAACCTTATTGCCATAAAATAAATTTCATTAGGCCCCAGAAGGACCAGGAGATTAAAAAATAAGTTAAACCTTTAAACAGCTTAAAATATATCTTAAACTTTCCATTTTATTAAAAAAAATGTTTCCCTTATTCCTGTGACTTTGGAATAGACTTTTTTTTCTGAATTCTGTAATAATTTGTGATTACATCCATTCTTAGTTTGATATTAAACAGCATTTTAATATCTATCAATTAAAATTGCTCTACAGAATCAAAGTCATGTTTACTTAAGTAAGAGCAAAATCTTACTTCAAATTAAAAGCTTAGTACGGTAGGTTAGAAAAAATATATTTCTGGTTATTTTTCACTTTCTGATTAGTTTTAGGGAATCTTTCGCTTAATCGTTTTTAGATTAATGGTTTTGGGGGTTGACTTACTTTCTTCTTATTTATACAAATAAACCTCTTCCCACATCCATGTGATCTTATCATAAAATTATCTATTTATTAAATCCTTCCATTTTATGAACATATATTTCAAAGTGTGTAAGCCAGAATTATTTTATAACTGTAGATAAATGCCGTGAATATCTAAATTTACATTATTTTAGACACAAACACTGTTTATCATTGGAATGGTTTGTCTGTGCATGCTAGTATGATTTGCAACCTTGTAATTTTTGCTAACTGTTTTCTTTTTCTATTTATTTGTCCTATTAAAAAAAAAAAACAATAAAAATCGGCAGAGGTGCTATAATCTGCTAACTGTTTAAAAAATCCTCACAGGAGTGTCTGGTGTCAGCTGTCTAAATGCAGTTGGCACCTTTGTCCTTTAAGAAAAAACAATAGAGATCACGATACATTACTTTAAAATAGAGTTAGATGCATGAGCTGTTACTATATGTTAGAACCTTGTGTTTCACCTGTATCTGAATGTATGAATCATCATGTAAGAAACTAGAGCTACATGCCTGCTGACAAAAGGTTTCAGGGTCCAGCTTTTATGTCAGGCGTTGGAAACAAGGCGCTTAAGCAGCTTGCCTTCATTCATTATTCATGTTTGATCAAAGAGAGTGATTCACTTTAAACTGCATAAAGTCAAACAAAGATTTGGTTTTGATTTTGTTATTGAGCGATGTTGTTCCATGTAGTGAAACATTTGTTTCAAACTCAAGTGTGAGTACTTCTTGTGAATGATCATATAGAAACAAAAACAGCTGCAAAACATGGTGCACAGCAACTACAACAAAGGCTAACAATGCCTTCTCTGGATAAACTGATACCCAGTACTTAGAGCTGAATACCGGGCTGTCTGTCCCAGGCAACACAGCAGCAACTAGGGCTTTTCAGCACCTCTTAGACACACGCATGCTGAGGTATCCAGTTCCTGCACATGCCAACGCCTAGCGGCTAAACAACGCAACCAGAAACCTCACGAGGATTTAGCCCCTTGGTTTGGTGCAGAAATATTTTATAAGCCATAAAGAAAGGCTCCTTCTGGAGACTGTTTTAGAATTATGCTTGGAAACAGAAAGGCAGTATGTAAAAAATTAAAACACCTTTTGATTTTTCACTGTGTTATTGCCTAATATTCCCTTTTGTCCTTCTGTTTCCTTCTACCAAAGTGCGGAATTGTTCTTTGTAACTTTAACACTGTAACAGATATTTAAATAACTCTTAAAATAGATGTGTAACAGTCTAGTTTTTTTCTCCTACATTTTAAGGTTATAGATGACAGAGTAAGGAAAACAAAGACCTCATTGTTGTATTAGTTGATATAAAGATAAAGATATAAAGATAAAGAAACTTGGGCTCCCATTTGTCTGATCTACAGCATGTAACATAAACCAATAGCATAAACTGAAATTTTGAGATGTCTTGTTTCAAACTCACAGTGGACAACAGGCAGGTATCCCAAGGGAATTTAAAAACAAGTTGTAGTCTTAATAGCCAAATAATGCCAGCATTGGGGTTGTGTTCATATGAGACCAACTAAGCATTTTATTGCCATCCAGGCATGGGTATAGTATGGGGGTGTTGGTGGTTGGATAGGGGTCGTAGGGTTGCCATTACTGAGGTAAGGTTGTCTGCCCTGGCTCATAATAAAAACCGAAAATAATGTGGAAGAAATACAAATCTACTAAAACATCATACGTTGGTTATACCCTTTTGTTCTATTTGTGTCACAAGGGGCCGGTATCTATCTAGTATTGCAAGATAAGTATGATTAAATTGGGAGAACATGCAAACTCCATGCAAAAAAAACAACACTTAACACAACAAAATGAAGGAGAGCATTGATCTAACATTTAAACCTATGAGCATTGTAACCCTCGATAAGAAAACTTTTAGCAGTTATGTATTAAATTCAGTTGAACCACTCCAATTTTTGTCAATTCTTGGTCATTGCAAAAACCCGGCTCTGGCTGTAATTTATGAATAATGGCTGGCATTAATTTATAGGGTGTGACCCGAAGAGAAAGGAAAAGAGTTAAGTAATTTAAAAGTGGATTAGCTTGACTGAAAACTGGAACAGACAGAACATTAATATATTTCTCCTTGTGTAAAACAGTTAACTGTTAGAGCTATTGCTTGAATATGTTTTGGCCTATTTCAGTTTAGAGTTAAGCTGTTGATTAATTGCCAAAATATACTGCTGGCACGACAAGATGAAGGTTATTACAAGTGAAGGTGTGTTTCTGAACACTCAAGCCCAACAGTACACTCTGTCAGTTAGGTCACTGTGACTTTCAGTAAACACTTCATAGACTATAGAAAGGGCAGAGAGGTGAAAACAGAGAGAAAAGCTGGCACATGACCAGGAGATCCTACAAACAACTGTGAAATATGATAGAGAGCCAAACAAGAGAACCTGGCAGGGAGATGTATCAGTTCAGGACTTTACCAGCAATGAGAAAAATGAGCCCCACGCTGCATAAACTCAGGTGCACTTTGTAGTCCATTAACCTGGCAAAGGACAGATCACTCCTAATCAGCAGTTGCCATAAAAACTTCCCCTGTTTCACCCCTGTCTTGACATGACTATCATGGAGTTGTGACAATGTCATAACGGCCGAAGGTGCATGTCCTGCTGTAAAGCATGCAAAAAATTCAATGCCACACATTAGCACTGATAGGACTTGTTTTGTTTGCGTGTTAACTGAGACTTATCTAAGTGACCGGAACCTTTTGGTGGTAAAACCATCTGTCCTGTGGTGCGTTTAACTGTAACTGGCCTGCCTCCTGCCAAAACAACTCCTTTAAAAGAGATTTGCCACCGCTCCTTAAGACTCTGCCATCGCCTGGTCACTAAATTAATCCGAGAGGCTGGGGGAGCGGCTGGTGCCAAGCTTCTGTCACGACTGCTCAATGAGGTAAATTGTTTTCCTTGTCTGGCAATGGTAGACCCATAGGAGCTTATTTTGCATATATTTGAATGTTTTATATCTGTACATTTTTTTTTTATGATACATTGCGTCATTCTGTTTGACCTTTACAATTTCTGAAGATTATATGGTTGCTTTTTATCATTTTGTTGTTGTTTGTTTTGTGACAGGGCTAAAATAATTATTTGGATGTGGCTGGGTTTAAGTCAAGAGGTTTTAAATAAATGTAACATCTGCAGCCATGGAAACTCTCTCTCCAAGGGTAAGCAGTGGTTTGTATGGTGCATTCACCATGACAGGATGCTTGTAACCTTGAGGACAGGTATTTTAGCTAAACAATGTGTTAGAAGTGTTAGAAGTATGACTTATCTTTGGAAGTGTTCTTAATTTTTGATTCTGGTTTAGGTTTGTTTGGTTCATTGGTTTGTTGTGAAAGCTCATCTCCCTTTGCCTTATCAACCCAGATTATTGTCTTTAGTTTATGAGGAGAAAAGCAAATCATAAATTTCTGTTAAATCTGATGATTAGGTTAGAGACATATATATCCATGTGGGTGATCTGCGGGGCTGATTTCCTGTGTTGTATAATCTCCTTAGCAAAGTAGTCACCCTATCTAGCACAAACGGCTCAATCATTGCAACACCAGATTGAGACCAAAATTGAGGCATTATACGTCTAAAGATAACAAACATCTGAATACTTTAGTCACATTGGATTTATAAAAAATAATTACACATTTCTTGTATTTGTTGTCGTGGGAAAAAAGTATTCAACTATTCATCCTAGTTAAATAAACGGAGATCGATGGATTTCACTCAGTCGGCACATTTATTAATCATCAGAGAGAACAGTCATCATGGCACAGCATTCTGCTCTGTTCTGATCTGGGCAGGGTTTGTTCCCCCCTAGTTACAACAATCGAAAGCAGTCAGAGTCATAACAAATTACACACACTTTGCTTACCAGTAACATGTTATGAATAAACCTTGAGAAAGAATCTGGATTGTTATGGGAAGAAGCTATGTCTGGTCTACAAACAACATTCTGCAGGGAATGGTGTGGCCTTGAGAGAGAAACAGACTAAGTGAAAACTTTTATAGTGAGTAAATATGAATATTAATATATAATGAGAGAAAGATATAAATTTTCCCACAACAGGGATTAGGCCTTTCTTTTTAACATTTGGTTCAAAACGTAAGTGTCTAACGTGGAGACTTTCATCTCCTAAAGAATAGAGTCTAATAGGCCTGGAAATAATAAATCTCTCCTCTCCACAAAATTCTCTAGACCATTTTTGGGTATCTGAAGTTGACATAGTGTAGGAATTAGGCATTTGGTTCAACCTGCTAATTTGGGATCTTTCCAGAAGTGGTTTCTGTAGTTCATTCCTGGAAAAGCTTTCGAAGAGTAGTGCCAAAGACGGCATCCTATCTAAATGCTTACACCACCTCAGCAAACTTCTTTTGATGTGGACCAGCCATGATGGCTCTGAAACTCCTCCTAATGTGAGAAACTCACTTTAGCTGCTGTGAAAATGTTGATGCGGGAAGGATTTGCTTTTTTGTGAACTCCATCCAGATGGGGAAGATCCAGGCAACCCTGTAGCCAGTCCAGGGAGACAACAATGGGTTAACCCTTATGGTACCAGAACCAGCTCAAGAACTGATGGTGATTCCTTTACATGGGCTCTCAACCTGCAAGGTGGAACATTACCAATGAATGGAACTGTGTATAATGCAGCTGAAAGTGGGTAATGGGCATGCTGATCTCTGATCAGTTCTTTTTCAATGATTTATTTACACCTTTCAGACCCTGTAGCCACATATTGTTTAAACTGATGTGTTAAGCAAAAATTACTTTAAACTATCATGCTTCACATTATATATTATTCAAACAAACTTTTTTTTCACATTATATATTAAAAGCAAACAAACTCTATAATTTCAGTGTCATGCAGTTCTGTTAACTTTGTTCAAAACATATTAGATTCCCAATGGTATATATGGTATTTTCACCAGATAAAAGCTTTTTTCTTGTATTTAGTGTTTTAGTTTTCTTTTCTACTTTTAAAGTCATGCTTACTTATTTCTAACTATGTCACAAAGAAAAACGTTTGGTAAACATTTGATTTTTACTTTCATACAAGTTATTACATGTTTTCTTTGGCTCTGTAAAATGCATTAAATAACTAGCTTAAAAATTCTGAGGACTTCTTTAGATGCAATTATTAATTAATAAGACAAATGTAAAATCTCTCTTAAATTCTATTCACTCAGTGCTCTATTAAATGAAAATGTAAACATAATCCCTTACTTTAGCTTTTTAGTAAAAAAAAATTGTGATTCCTTTTTTATTGTAGATTTATATCTACGCATTTCTAGCTTAGAACTGTAGATTATTAGTGGTATAATGATGACAATTTCTTTCTTTCTTTCTTTCTTTCTTTCTTTCTTTCTTTCTTTCTTTCTTTCTTTCTTTCTTTCGACTACAACATAATTAGTAGATAGAGCAAGAGAAAAATATATATATCTCAATGAGAAATTTGTGAACAAAAACTGCAATATGTTTTACCGTAACAATGCAGGAAAGACATTGAAATATGGGAGATGGGTTTTTTTTCTTTCCCAATGACTCACTGGGGTTATACCTTGTCTTACTCATTTGAGTACAACATTTCTCTCCCCAAGCTTTACAGCCTTTTTGTCATAGTGATACGTAGGAGAAGAGAGAAAGAAAAAAAATGGAGCAAAGGTCTAAACCACTCAGTAATATGGCACCTGTAAAAATTATCTCCCTGAATTAACTGATATATGAGTCTATTTCTGTTTTATTATGGTTTTAGACTGTATGGTCTGTTGGCCTGTTTTAGATTATTTATTGAGTTTACAATGAGAGATGTTTTCAGCCTTTAATAATTAAACAGATATATCAATAATTGTTATAATGAAATGCTAGCACTGTGACCTTGAGACCTATTTATGACCATAATTCCACAGACAGTTAAATCCATATCTTTTTGGATTGTTACTCTTAGCAGATTTAGTTTGATGTGACTTTTTTTAGAAACCATCAGATAAGCAGGGTGGGATTGTTTTAAATACCAAGTTCTTACATCCATATTTTTTCCTAACTCAAAGATTAAGTAATTTGAAATAAAGAAAACCGCTGGAGCGATATATAGGATTACTAGACTGGAATAACCAGCTGCTTTTACAGACAGCTATAGGATTACGAGCCTGGAATTTCCAATCTGCGATACCTTACATGCACTTTGAAATCTTGTCATCCTTAATAGATGAGCGCATGGGCTTTTGAGATGGAATTACCCAGGTCATGTACCAGGATAAATAGTTTAGCTTTTAGCTACTTTTAACCTGGTGACAATTTAAGAAGGGCTTGTTTTTAAAAAATTCTCTATAAAAACATCCTTGTTTTCAGAATCTTAGCAGCTTTTGCAGACTCAAATCTGCAAAAAAATTACAAAAATACTCAACCATATGCCTTGCAAACATGACTTAATTTGATTTGTTAAATTGATATTTTTAACCCATAACATTTTTTAACCATTATTTCTTGCTTATACTGTAGGTCATCCAGTTTCCCAGGTTCAGTGGATGGGTGGGGTAGTTCTGCGTCTTCTTGCCTTAACCTACCTTACAATCCATTGCCTCTTTATTTTCCTATGAATAGAAAGAATGGGTTGTGTACATGTAATTAGCTCTCGTTAGGTATGAGTATGTAAAATAGAACAGAAGACATGCAAAAGGAAACACAGCCATAATCACAGGATTAAAGAACTGAAGGAAAAATCACTACAAACAAATAAAGCATATATTTATATTAAAAACCTATTAAAGATTTTACTAATCATAAATTTTTTTTTAAATAACAGACTTAACTATCATATCCACAGATCTGTTGTTTTGGTGTTTTTCTCTCCTTGATTCCAGGATACAACCAGGAGGTTCAGGCTCTGCTGCTGCAGCTTGTTAAGGTTCATCAGAAGCTTAGAGAGGGGTTACTGTAGCTCTCTGACAAACAGTCCAGATCTTTGGTAACAGAAGTGGAAATCAGTTTTTTTTATGTCCCTTGCTTCTTCAAGTTTTGTTTCTAGACTACCGTTTCTCTTCCAACAGAACAACAGATTTGCCTGTCATATCCAAGGTTTGTCTTCTGTGAGGCGCTTCCTGGGTCTTAAGGTGTGTGGAGAACTCCTAC
>NW_015151532.1:205913-214230 GCF_000732505.1 Cyprinodon variegatus
CCTATTTTTGCTTTGGCACCACAGCGCCACTTACAGGCCTGGCATACATTTTGCAGCGTTTTCATGCATTGGTGTGGACGATCACATTTATTTTACGTCTCCATCTTTACGACAAATGTTCTGGAAAATATTAGCGTTTCGTGATCGTTTGGACTTCGTGTGGACAGGGCCTTAGTCCCAAATCTTTACCCCCTCCTCCTTGTACCTGCTGTCCACGCTCCTATGTGTCACCACTGCTCAGCTCCACTTCGGAAGGACTGTAGGACCACACATCCCTTCACTTCCGGTCTCCAAATACATACCAACTAGCTATGGGTTTAGACTCACCTCCCCCTGGAACTCCAATCACGTCCATATCAGTAAGCTCTATATTGATTCATTCTTCATCTTTTTTGGAACAACAACTAACCCCTTAGATCTACTTCTAATGGCACACTGAGACGATGTCAAGAAACCTTCTAAGTAAATGTTATGGAAAGCTTTACTACACTTTTCTGCTTTGTTCCTAGCCTAACTAAAAGCATTGTAATTACTAATTGAAATTATAACAATGGAATGTTCCACATTTTTTGGGGGGGGGTGTGTGTTTTGGGGGGTCTGGGCAGGGGTGGATAAGGAGCATTCTCCTCAATGTAATGATATTCCTTTTGTGGGCAGAGGTCACCATTTTAGCAGATGTGTCTGAAAGTCAAACTTCTGTAAAGGTGTGCTGAAGGTACTCCAACTATGCAGCAGTAGTGTATAAACCTTCTGATGGAGAATTGCTTTGTCAACACAGATTGTTTATCGGTAAGGTGATAGTGTCATCAGGAAGGGCGGAGTATTGGATGATGGATGGAAGGAGGGGTGTTAATCCCACAGTATGTCACAGTTCCCCTGAGACACCTCACAATGCAGTAACTTCTGACCCATCACCCTTGAGTTTCTATTTCATATATAAACCTTTTTTTTCCCACTTTCATTGTCACAAATCATCCTGAATAAGGGAGTGATTATTTACTCTCGATTTGACTGGTGTAGTCTGTGGTCCTCTCTGTCTCACTTTGGATGTGGCAATTTCAATAATAAAGGGTTTAAGGAGGTTGTCCCTCAGCTTGCTTGTGTTCTCAATGACAAATGCCGGGCAATGCAGGAGCCTATAAAGAGAGGTGTCTACATGTGAGGGATGTTGAGTCAGCAGTTAGTGCTTGTCTGAGCATATGCACATCACTGCATCTGTTCATATGCATGGCATTCTCTGTGTCAGTGCCTAGAGCAGTAAATTGAAATTTATGTTTATAGATGCATGATATTGCAGCGAGACCACATAATGATGTCAGGATCATGTATGGTGACTGATGGGAAAAAGCAGAGACTGCAAAGTTTTCTGTGACCTTGAAGCAGTGTGCCTGAGGTCGCCTGCAGCGGTCCTTCTTATGCTGCAGTGTTACAGGGGACCAGCAGACAGCCAGCTGCAGCAGGAGGAGCGTTAGGCAATGATATCTAACATTGGGGCAGCGGTTTTCAGTCAGGTATCAGGACATTCGGGACTTCGTTCTTCCAAAGAACCGTGACATAAACTTTAATGAAAAGATTAAATTCCTGAAAGAACCTTAAGGACTTTAATTAATCTGACAAAACATCGATCGAGATTGGAAAGCTATCTTTAAAACACCCTGACAAATCTGCAGAAGTTAATTGCTTTACCTTGTTAACTTTTTCAAGTAATCAGAACATTAAACATTATCCTTGAAAACACTGATGGTATGAATTTGTCATTGGTCCAACCGCACCTTAACAGGTTTATGTTACAAGAGGAATACTATGATCTTTTTGTGAATATTTGAAGAAATTACTGAAACAGATCAGATTTCAGAGGAAACAACAGCTTGTGCCCAATCAGGACAAATAAAACAAGAGACCGAAGCCCCTAGGCAGACAGATGTTCTTGCAAGTATTGAGAAGTAGTATAAAAGAGGAAGAAAAAGTTTAATCCCCAAGGTGACAATGGATTGGATGATCCTGCAAGTGGATGCTTAGTCTGCAGTATAGAAGCAAGCTACTAGGACCCACACTCCCTTTCCCTCATCAAACAGCGATTGGCTCGTGCAGAGTAAATCTCCTATCACAGAGCTCACCTATAATGTCCCCTCTGGCGAAGGAGGGATCAGGGAGAACAACACCAGGTGACCCCCACATTCAATGTGGTCAGATACCTCTGTGGGTGTTTTTCTTTATTTTTTAGCGGTTTTGAGAGCGTGAGGGAGCAGTTGTGTATGTTTGTGAGTTTCTGAGGGTGTATTCAACATCTCTGGTTTCGCACATGGTGTTAAATTACTCAGTGGGAGCTTTAATACAGCTAGAGACGCTCTTGATTGGAAGTTTTGGATGAGGGAGTGTGAGGGAGGTAAGTGGGGAAGAGAGCGGAGCCGGCAGGCAGGACAGAGAGGGCACAGAAACTTCTGCAGAGCCAGGATCACGGGTGAGTCCTCATTGCATGCATGTTGTGTCACATTGACACAACTTATGTTTTAAGTGTCCTTCGAGTGCAAACTATTCTTATAAATACCAGCAGACCTTCAAATAACAGCAATTGATTTTAAAATCTTTTTGCATTGAGTAAGGTTTCTGAAGTCTATAGACGTTAGTGCCTACTTCTTAGTTCTTGGTAATATCCATTGTATTCTTGCTACTTAGTGACCCATGGTCACTAACATGAGCCAATTAACTCCAATATTTTTGTAACAGCCATCTATGATTTCCTTACATAAGAATCAACTCTATACCCTCAGCTGTCATGCTATCTGCTAAGCTGAGAATGGAAACAGAGCCATGTGAATCACCTTGAGTCTTGAAGGGCCCCTCGGTGTCAAGTGCATTGCAGCCCTGTGTTGTTTGTTAGGATTTGGTTACCTGTCAAATCTTTACTGAAGGAATGATAAACAGCCACTTAACTATATGGCAACTTTAATATCGGATTACCCACCCAGAATCTAAGAAGGATTGTGATGATACATAATAATAATATTACATAGATAATAATAAGCGGTAAAAAATAGAAAATTTGAAATTGTATAAGGAAATCATATATGGAAAGAAAACTATGTGTCATTTAAAATTACCTAATGTATCGGTCAAAGATGCAGAATCAGTTGTGTGGACAGAAAAAAATGTTTTGCTGCACATTATCAGCAATAATGCACTGTATGCAGCATGTAAGCACTTTTGAATCTGATCTTGGGGAGTTGCAGTTTCCGTTTAGGTCATTGAAAAGAAAATAAAGAGGAAAAAAAGACCTGTACATGCAATGTATCAGATGGCAGGTTCTCTGCTGATGCAAACAGAATCTGAAAGAAAAGTATTTTTTCAACAGGACTAGATTGAACCGATTAACACTACTTTAATATGATTCCTTTCAACACTTTTTTGCAGATAAACCAGAAGCCTGCATTAAAATTTAGTTTCCAGCAGTCTGAATGGTAACCAGGTGGAGAGAAGCTGCAGTAGCATCCTCAGCGTGGCACTGGCTGAAGTGCCTCCTCTACCTACGGAAGATTGACCATCAGAGCTAGCATCAAAGCCGGCAATGGAGGTGCCGCTTGTGAATTTTGAAAACATGGATGATGTTGGAATCAACCTCGGTGATCCAAGCGACTCGGGTTACCCGACCTCACCCACCTCAGAGGCTCCTGATCAGAACCTGTTGGCCCATCGACTTGCTTCTCCTCGCCAGTCCCCACGCAGAGGACGGCGACAGCGTCAGTCTGGTCAAGATGGGTTGTCCCCTTCTACTCCTCCAACTCTTACCTCAAAAGCAAACTCCAGCAGTGGCAGCTTGATCTCAAATCTCAAGCTTCTGGCCAACAGTGAGTCCCCCAGTGACAGTGTCTTCAGTAAGATGCTAAAGGATTATTATGAAAATGAAGATCTCTTTGAAAAGCACTGTTTTGAAGAAAAGGATGAGAAAGTTGTCATCAATGTTTCAGGACTGATGTTTGAAACGCAACTCAGCACCCTTAGTAAGTTTCCAGAGACATTGCTGGGTGATCCCATGAAGAGGATACATTACTTTGACCCAATGAGAAACGAATATTTTTTTGATCGAAATCGTCCATCGTTTGACGGAATACTCTACTACTACCAGTCAGGTGGGAGAATCCGCAGACCAGCCAACGTTCCCTTGGATATTTTTGCAAATGAAATTGTTTTCTATGAGTTGGGTCATGAAGCAATGGAACAGTTTCGTGAAGATGAAGGCTTCATCAAAGAACCAGAAGTCCTCTTACCGACCAATGAACTGCAGCGGCAGTTCTGGCTTCTGTTCGAATACCCAGAGAGCTCCAGCGCAGCTAAGTCCGTTGCTCTGGTCTCTGTCTTTGTCATTGTCATTTCAATCTTTATTTTCTGTCTAGAGACTCTTCCAGAGTTCAGGGAGGACAGTGACTTTCCTCCAGGTTTCATCCAAATGATCAATGGCTCTCAAAGCAGTTCTCCCTCTTACCCTGCCCCTAAAACTGCGTGGACATATCTCACAGACCCATTTTTCATTGTTGAGACTATTTGCATCATATGGTTCTGCTTTGAGCTCGGTGTCCGTTTTGTGGTGTGCCCCAGTAAAAGTGATTTCTTCAATAACATCATGAATATTATTGACATTGTGTCTATAATTCCTTACTTTGTTACTCTTGGAACTGAGCTAGCCACAACACCCGATGATGATGTGAACGCAGGTCAGAACATGTCCTTGGCAATTTTGAGAATCATTCGACTTGTGAGAGTCTTCAGAATTTTCAAGCTGTCTCGACACTCAAAGGGTCTTCAGATTTTGGGTCAGACTCTAAAAGCCAGCATGAGGGAACTGGGGCTGCTAATTTTCTTCCTATTCATAGGAGTCATTCTTTTTTCCAGTGCCATCTACTTTGCAGAAGTGGATGAGCCCCAGACACAGTTTGTTAGCATCCCTGACGGCTTCTGGTGGGCTGTTGTAACCATGACCACTGTCGGATATGGAGACATGTGTCCGATCACTATGGGAGGCAAAATGGTCGGTACCCTCTGTGCCATAGCTGGTGTTCTGACCATTGCCCTACCAGTCCCTGTCATCGTTTCCAACTTTAACTATTTCTACCACCGTGAGACAGAGCAAGAAGAAAAACAAGTGATGGATGCAGCCGCAGAAGCTGCACAGAAAATGTCAGCTGCTAACAGGAGTGGAAGCACACTCTCACTCAACAAGAGTAATGGGACTTGGCAAAATGAGAAAAATGGCATGCATTGAGTAAAATGTTTCATTTTTTAAACTTACGGGGCCAGATAAACAGGAATTAAAAAATAAAACATATCTGTTAGTGAGGCACAAGTGATTTATCTACTCGTTTTTTGTACCTGAAACACTTATGAAGATGATTACAGTATTATTAGACACTGATGGCACAGACAGTACACAATCTGTCTGTCTGCATGTAGACGTGTCAAAGTGCAATTAACATAACTGAGCAACTACTGCTTCAGTAACTCTGAGAATACAAAGTGCAGTAAGAAAAAATAACCTAAGAAGTGCAAACTGATAAGACCTTAGTAGAATAGGTTTGTCTGTCAGATAAAAACAAATGAAGTAATCTAGTTATTTTATCATATACAGTGAAATCAGATAGGCATTGGCAGCATGTTCAAGGGCAGGCAAGTGTGTGTAGTGTAAAATAGGACATTGGCTTACTCATTGTCTTCTCAGCACATCTATAGGTGCAAATGTACAGCCAGCGGCACCTCCCCATGTAACAATATCTGTGTGATAAATAGCAGGCGAAGTCGCATGGCCGCTATTAATCTTGTAGATACCCTGCAAAGTTAAAAATAAAACTGCTTTATCTTCAGTATACATGCAAGGGTTTGCATGCAGCGGTTTTAATAATCACAAACACAGATTACTTTTTTAATCTATTCGTTTTATTATAATTTGGCACCAAGCAGCAATGCAGATGTATTTGACTTTAACTTGAACAACGAAACAATTTATATTCTAATGTGAAATAAATAACCCTTTAATATTGCATCACTTCATTGCACTAAAAGCTTTTTTTCTACATATGTCTTAAGCACTTTAGGAGCTTTACATCCTCCATTGCTAGCAGGGAAAATGTGTTTGTAAGAGTGTACAGAATTGTAAAAAATTATATAAATATATGCATTTGTGAACAGACTAAATGGTAAAGGCAAAAAAGCAAAGAAATATTTTTTATTTAAGAATTTTTTTTCCATTTGCCGATGATTTTTCATTCTTTATTGCATGGCATAATGACTGATATGACATTTCATTCCTTTTATCATATATGAAAATTTTATACATGTGAGTATATATTGCAACTGAATTTACAATAATATTTTTAAACTATTATGAGGAACAATATACTGGGGATGAGATAAAGAGATAATAAAAACATGGACTGTGAGATAATGAGAAATGATTACTTGCATTTTGCACAAGATAAGATGAATATGAACTATTTATGCATGAAACATTTTCTTCACTGGAACATAGTGTATGTGAGTGTTCATATAAATATCTCTTGTACCGAAATGTCAGTGAATGTAATTGTATCTCAGTCAATGCCTTTATAATAATCCTTAAAAAAATGGGCCTAACAGAAAAATGCTTTTCACCTCCCGAAAAAGCTGTACCTGTAAGGAAAGTATATTGCAACAAGGTGACATTAGTAGGTCACTTCAATAATCAGCACTTTAATATGTTATGGAGCACTGAATGGGTGAAGACTGTTACTGTATGTGTCAACTTTGTACAGTACAGTGTCATAATTTGCAATGTTTTATTTATCCTGCAAAGAGTGCCTTTCATTAAACATGTACCCAAACTGCATCATGTTTCCTTCGGTTGAGCTTCTTCCCCAGCCTGGGACAAAACATGTGCGTTTTTGGGCAGATACAGGGGTTTGTGCTTCTCTTTTCCGTAGATTTATTTATAAAAGTGATGAATAAACGTGTGTCAGTTTTTGTCGTTAAGGCTGCACACTCATTAACACCTCATCTTGGCTTGTTATCAACACCTTCTTGCTGGTTATTTGCATTGCTGATATGATTAAAATGGTTGTGCGGTGTCTGTCATATGATAGGATGGAAAAACAGCTTGGCTTTTTAATTCTTTTTTTTTTCTTGCTGTATCGGTATCAAAATCCCTAATGTTGTGATGTAAAAATAAGTCTGAAGGAGCAGATGTTTGTTTGAACTCTTACAAGCCTGTTAACTAATTTTTACTAAATGGAAAAATAAGCTGGAATGCATAAAAAATGTTGACCAATTCGTAAGATAAAAAATGAACATAACTGAATGCGGAACAGGACAGAAACAGTTTTCTGTTGGCTTAACTTCCCTTTAAACGGGAGGAGTTTAGCTATCAGAACAAGTTTAACAATGCCTTTGACTGGGACCTGAACAGAAGCAAAAACACCAAGTTAAATATGCAGAGCATATTAATCTTTTATAACATGATCTTACTGGGTCTGTGAAGTGAGTCAGAGAGTGTTTTTCCTGCTGTTTTAGTCACATTTTTTCATATGCTGGAGACATTGTCAGTCAGTTAATTCAGACCACACAGAACTGGATTATGAAGTTCTTGTGATTTGTAATTTTCAGTCTGCTTGAGAGATTTAATTGCACTCCTGTTGAGACTAGTGCTGAGTTTTTAAGCCATTTAAACTATTTAAAATGTATGCCACTCCTCTGATTTCTGATTGCTTGCTGATATCCCACAGATACCCTCTGTTCGAATTTTAGAATATAAAAAGACAGTTGGCTCAGGCAAGGTCAGGCTAAAGAGAGGCTGTCATTTATAATTCATGGGGTGTTTCATGAGGAGATCAAATCCAGCCTACCTTTGATGAAAATTCAACCCCCGAGAAAGCTGCTCTAAGACCACCACTCAGATCTGTCACTGTGACGCAGCAGTGTAGTGCAAATCTTAGTAGAACTATAAATATCTCTGTAGCATGACTGCTCTTTCCTTCTGACTCTTCCAGGCGCTGACAAGCTGCATCCCTCTGCTCTAAGTGAAACAATGGACGGGTCTCACGCAAAAGCCACTGAGCCATAAGACACTGAGTCTCATATCAGTGGATTGGGTTACTGTACTGTCAGCACACATGTTAATTTAATTTTCAGTCACACAGACAGCAGGCTCTGCACTTTAGTTTATGTTCTCTGGAGGGTAAAGTCACCTGGAACTCATCAGACTGCATTTCAATCAAATAGTTTCTTTAAGACGCTACAACTTGTATGGAAGCGGAACAAAGTATAAAGTAAAAGTGCAAAAACAACATTGGCAGCA
>NW_015151532.1:214622-217476 GCF_000732505.1 Cyprinodon variegatus
TATTTTTTTGTTGTTGTTGTTTTTTTTCTAGATTTGACAATTTGATAGGGACTGCTCAGTGGGTAGCACTACTGCCTTGCAGCAAGAAGGTTGTGGGTTCGATTCTCGGCCCAGGATCTTTCTGCATGGAGATTGCATGTTCTCCCTGAGCATGTGTGGGTTCTCTCCGAGTACTCTGGCTCCAAGTCTAAAAAAATGACTGTTAGGTTAATTGGCTTCTCTAAATTCTCCTTAGGTGTGAGTGTGTGTATGTGAATGGTTGTTTGTTCGGCGATAGACTGGCAACCTCTCCAGAGTATACCCTGCCTCTCACCTGTAGACAGCTGGTGATAGGCACCAGCACACCTCGTGACCCCACTAGGGATAAGTGTGTCAGAAAACAATTTGATAATATTGGACCCACTTCATTTTTCCAGGACGAAAGCAAAATGTTTTGGGTTTTTTTCAAAGCTTTTGGAGACAAAAAGAAGTGCAAGAGTAGATATAAAAGGTGGTTCTACAAAGTTTTCATGTCATACATTTTCCGTTTCAGCTTAAAAGTGAAGTTTGATCTGTCTTATAAAAACCCAACAAAAAAACTTATTGGAGTTTTCTTATTACATGATAAAATCTAAAAGTGTTCAAGGTTTATGAAAAATTTCCTGTATACACACTTAGAGCCCGGGAATATATGGTTAAAACATTTTTTAGGAAACATTTGAGGGGAACAACAAAAAGAAAATCTCAGGCAACCTCTAAAATTGTGTTTAAAGTCTGACCTGTTCAAACCCAAAGTAAAAACAGATAGAAAAAGTGTTACACCTACTGTATATCTACACCTATATTCACAAGTATGTCTTCAACCAAGTATTAATAAACTAAGAAAACTTTCACTGTACTTTTCTTTACATAGTGATAAATAACACCATAAACTCCTAAAAACTTTAAATAAATATTAAACAATATTTATGTTATTTTAAGTTTGATAATTTAGTATTTTTAGAAATGTCTTTCAATATATTAAGTATGATAATACAATGAGTTTTAGAGTTACTTCCACACATATATTTTTTCACACAGTCTCTTTGGAAATGATTTGTGTTGCCTTATGCAACACAAATCATTTTGTGATTGCAGAAGAGTGTCCAGGGACACAGAGAGGGCAAGTAATGACTGAAAAACATAAAGATTTATGACAGGTAAATGCACAGTAAATGCCCTGCTGCGGGGTGCTTGCTCCAGAGGTCAATGACTAAACCATGTGGGACGAAACATGAGTCTCACATTTGTAAAGCTTAACGGCCATGAAAAATAAAGAAGGTGACCTAAAGTATCTTCGAGAGCCAAACGGTAAATGGAGCAATGCCCTGAGAGTGTGTTTTCCCAGACATCAATGAATGAGACAAAACAGAAAGCCTAATTGGTTAATTGTATGATATAAGAAGGATTATTTTTTACACAGACAAATGTCCATTGTACTTAAATACTGCTGTTCCCATCAATTGAATCAATCTGAAATATTCATTTCTATATTTTACTAAGAGTTATTTAAACTTGGAAATAATACTAACAAAATACTCTAACACGTGCTTTAATTAAACCCAAAGAGAATCCACATAGGGAGGAGGGAGGTCATGCAAACTTTATATCAGTGATGATGCCAATACGATATCATCTCAAGGCCCTTTACAGAGACAATTCAAACAGATCATACAGTCAGGCAGATTCAAAGTTTTCTATCTAAATAAAACCAGTTGATTGCATCGACTCATTGACTCTATGCAATCCTTTGCACTGAACATGCATGTACTGACAGTGGAGAGGGAAACTCCCTTTTAACAGGAAGAAACCTCCAGCAGAACCAGGCTTAGCGTAAGCGGCCAACTGCCGAGGCCGACTGGGGTTCAAGGAGACAGAAGCAGATGTACAGAAAGAAGCAAAGATACAAAAAGCAACTAATTCAAACACCTTGATATGGTTGCTTAGCATGTTCTTACTCATTTGCCAGATGCACTCAGTCTTCCAGGAGAATAATGTACTGTACCTTGTCAAAAAGCTCAAACAATCTCACACCACCTTATTAAAAATGACTAAAAATTGATTTCCAGTAGTGATCTCCATGCTCACCAGGCCGTTTTAAATACAGACATGTTGGAACAGGGGACTCGCATCATGGACAGTCATTAAACCTTCAAATGCATAATGCAACACAACGTTGGACCTTAACAATAAAGATTTAGGACAGTTATTTAGAAAAAAAAGGGGTCCAACCCTAACCTTAACTAGGCACACCTATTAAAAGTGTCCAAAGGTATCAAGTAATTTATTATACTTAGCTGCTGTACTAAAGTAGCTTTTTATGTTTCTATTTAATTGAGTCACTTATGAATTGTACTTAATATTACAAACAAATATCTGTACTTTCTAATCCTTACTTTGTCAAGACTAACTATCTGCTTTTTAATAGCTGCAACAGCAGGGTAACTCAAGAGTGTGAAGAGCATCTGTCAAGTTGGAGCACAGTTTGTTTGTTTTAGAAAAACAGGTGGAAAAAGTGAGGTGGAAAACATTCAAAAAGATAAATCAGATTTAAATCTAAATCTTTTATCTGTCAACCTTTACTTAAGTAAAGGTGTTTAATCTGTACTTTTGCTGAAGTCTTTTTTTTTTTGAGCAGGTATCGGTACTTTTAAAAGAGGGTAAAGAATGTACAATGCAAACTTTTCACACCTCTGAAAGGGGTCTGTGAGTGGTCTTTAGTCCGTGTAGAACTAAGGTTTTATAAGTAACTGTGACACCCTGTGGAGATTAGTATGTACTACAAAACACAATGGGCCGGATTTATCAAGATCCAATTTTGCGTGCAGTAATTTGC
>NW_015151532.1:218501-221106 GCF_000732505.1 Cyprinodon variegatus
TGTTGATAGATCAGTTTGTACATTTTTTAGCGTGCGCAGTGAAATAGCTCACGTTTTTATACACGCAAACCTTTGATAGATCCGGCCCAATGCTTTTATCTTATTTGGCAGTTCCTCAATTTAACCAAAACACTGAAGATATTAGAATGACCTGGAAAATGCTAAATATGGCTTCACAGATCTACCTCTAAATGGCATTATGGCAATTTTGGCAAATGGCATTTTTTCCCCTCCCGTTGTGGAAATAGTTTTGTGCAACAGGTACTTTATGTTTTATTTATATTTAGAGAAAATGTTCTTCCTTACACACAATATAAAACAATATGATAAATTTATGATTAAACTGTGTCACAGCCGGTCAGGCCTTATTTCCTTACTATTGTCCCTTTTATTTTATTTATTAACTTTTACTTTGTAAACATTCATTTTTACAGGTTGAAGTCCCATCTTGTGATGTAAAAAAGTTTAACCAAATAAGGACGGCTTTCTGACAACAATATCCTTAAAGATAATCCGTATGATTAAACAGTTTTTGTTTCGGTTTCTATGGGTTAAAAGTTAACCCGATAAGACTTCAATCATAGTATTTGTTTAATGTTTTACTTTAATTGCTGGACAGCACGATAAACCAAATCTACACAAACTATCTGACTGAAAAATAGGGAAACTGTTTCTGCCTCATAAACAACACCTTCCGTGAAATGACAGATGTCAAACTGGTGTAGCAACACTGTAGTTTCCATACTATAAAGAGGAGTGGAGAGGAAGGTATTATTACAGGAACTGTGTGAGGTAATGTCAGGGTAGGTTCATTTCAATGCTATGTTGGAGCATAGCATTGAATTTTAGCATATTTAGCTTTTACATAGAGCTAAATAAGGTCAAATTTGGCATGAAATTATTTGGATTGTAAATAGGCTACCTGATTGTAAAAATTGTACAGTAAAAAAAAAAATAAAGCTGAACTGAACTGGCCACCAAACCTGAGCTGCATCGCTTTAGAGATGGGTCCTGTTTGAGAAATAAATCAAATCCAGCCTGAATTATTCTATTTTGAATGGAGGTTCATGAAAAAAAATAAATAAATAAATTGTCGATTTGGGAGAACACAAAACTTTATTTTAAGATGTCTAACTTAAATTGGGTAGAATTTCTGGTTAATCCTAAACCAGAGGTCACAGATTAGCGGACCAGGGTCCGGATCCAGACCCACCTGGTGGCTAATCTGGACCCAACCTGATTTAAGACATTTATAAATTACTCCATGTTGTCCGACGACAGCATATAAACGTCACTTGCGCCGCTTCTCCTGTTTGCACGGTAAAGCCATTCGTAGCGTCCGGCACCAGGCTACACGTGATACAAATTAGCCAATGAGCTGTCAGTCTGGGTTGCTGCTTCTATTTAATTTTAGACACAGAAGGCAAACCGGACTGCAAGAAGAACTGAAATGAACTGGTAAAATAGCATGTTCAAAGATGACCCTGCACATTTTTTAGTATGTTAGGCTCAATCTACTGCTGTGAAGCAGGATTCTCCACCATGAACATACTCAGAAAATAAATATCAATCCAGGCTCAAAATGAGCACCTTGATATGTGCTTGAGAATGGCTTTGTTTCCATTAAACTCAGGTTTAAAGCCTTGCAGGGCAGCCTAAAGCCCACTGCTTTCATTAAGCCAGAAAAATGAAAGAAAGAAAAAAAAACAGTCAGTTCAGGTGTTTTATAAAAATAAAAAAAAAGTGAGTCAGGAAATTGTCTATATACTAAACTGAAAGAATGTTGTTCTCTACTTCAAAAAAAAATTTAGATTTTTAAATGGAAAAATTACCTATTTTTTTTTATATATATTTTTTTTATTTAAAAATTCAGTGTATAACATGGACGCCTACATTTGACTTCAGTGTTAAATGCTGTTTAAAGTAACGGATTATAATTAAAAATGTCTCTGGATCTTTACTGGCTGTTGATTTTCTTTATTCGGACCCCACTGATTTTTAATTGGTTACCCCTGTCCTATATTGTATTATTCTACAGTGAGAAAAACAATAAACATCCATACAAATATATTTGTCTGTATGTGAAACCTGTATCTAAGGTGAAACTTCATAGGGTGTTTTTAAGGGGATCGTAGTGACAAACAGTAGTCAGACAGCCTCTTTGTCTCCTGACAAAATAAATAAACAACCTAAATCCGCTTGGTTTTGGTTTGTGACATCTTATAAGGCACAACTTGCATTAGAAAAAATGATAGCTGCGCTACTTGACAAATCTTAAACTCAGAGAGCTTTTGAGCAGCCTTGTCAGTGGCTTTCAAAGCCTCCAGGTATTCGAGTTTCAGTCTTCCATCTTTAAACTAGAGTTTAACAATGCTGAACTCCCAATCATGATACATATATAGTCAAACTAAAGTAAAATGATTCACTAATCATCTTCATAACTTTTTTAAAGAATCTGTTGATACCATTTGATATTTAACGCTTTATTGAATGAAGTTTGGACTACTTTAACCTACATTGCCTTGCAATGGGATGTTTACATCCACCCTCTAATGTAGCAATTGACCACTGAATCAGGGGCAGAGCTAGATGGGGGGCCAGGGGT
>NW_015151532.1:222080-241574 GCF_000732505.1 Cyprinodon variegatus
AATTACTTTTTCAAAGTAACGTGCCCAACACTGTTCACTGCAAACGAAATACTAATGTGATGTTACATGGTAATGTGAATACTATGCGACTAAATGCACTTATGTGTGTGCGAAGTTTAAATATAAAACAAAAGTTGGGAGATAAGTTGGGAGATATAAACCTTTAAATGAAACCATTAACTAACTGTTACTGAATATTATGATTAATAATAAAAGTCAGTCAGAAGTCAGTTAGTCAGTCGTCCTCTAAACAGCCAGCTATGGATGGTTTACAATGTGAAATAACCTAGCCTGTCTATTACAAACTGCTTCTGCATTAACAAACTTCCTGATTATAGTCTATGAATCTCTCTTGCAAAGAAAGAAAGAAAGAAAGAAAGAAAGACAGAAAGAAAGAAAGAAAGAAAGAAAGAAAGAAAGAAAGATGTTTAAATGTTAAATTCCATTATTAGCCCAATGTTTCTCTAAATCTTGCCTTTTGAAGGAAATAAACTAAGCTCAGACTTCCTGTGAAACGTGGCCGTTTGTTACACTGCGCAGCTAAAGAGAAACTATAAACAAGGGCCGATTCTGACGTCCTGCAGCGAAACCCGGAAAACATGCAGGTGAATAGAAAAAAAATCCCCTCTGTCATCCAGTTTATCTCAGGTGTATCCGGAGCAGAAGTGGGAGGAGCTCTGGCTTCAGTGAGCAGGTAGACTTCGGTGTCTGTTCATTAGAAAAAGTCTGTCACTGCAGCGAGCTGCTTCAAATCCTGCGAGCCGATAAAAACGCCTTAATTCTTTACGGATATATATTAAAAACAAACTCTATCGGATCAAGGTAAGTTTAAGAGTAAACCTGTTTTGTTTTTTTACAAAAATAACGCTTTTTTCCCCCTCAGATTTTAAAACAGAAAAGAGCGTCTCTTTTTATACCGCTATAATAACAGTTATCTTTAACATGATGTCATTGTTTTTAAACTGATTTTCTGCTACGTTTATAGATGATTTAGGATAGTAGATGGGTGTTGCGTGAAATTGATGTTTTTAAGATCTTCTAATTTTATTGCTTTATATTAGAAATAAGATCAAACGTCATGCTGATCATTTTTATATGAACATGTTCATAATGAAAGTAAAAAAACAACAAAATATATTAAAAGATGCATGATTATTGAAGTTAATAAAACGTGTTTTTTTTTTAAATAATATGTATTGACAACCTTTGAAAAAAAAAAAGAAATACACTAGTGCATAACATTATTGAAGTGCATCAGTGAATATACTGTTTTGTATTGAAAAAGAGTGAAATCAGATATAAACCTGGGATTTTCTCTTCTTCCTTTTCTTCTTAGAGTCCACCATGGAAACGGAGACAGAAAAACACAGCCAGATAATCTCTGTGCCCCATAATGACACAATCCGTCTCCTGGAGGTTTATGTTAAACGGAGCCTCAGCCTGAACGATGGCAGTCTGAGGGCAAAGCATTCAGGGAAGAAAGAAAAGTGGGTAACCATGTCCAAAAGGCACAGGCGATCCTCCAGTGACCCTTTGCTCCACTTGTCTGAGGTATTAAATCCCAGAGAATCTGGTATCTCTGTGGTTGAATCCCAGACGAATGAGCCAGAGAGGGCTCCGGAAGAACCTCAGAAACCAGCGATCAAACCAAAGAAGAGCAAAAAGAGCAAGAAACCCTCATTTTGGAAAAATTTGGTCAGCTTTTTCACACCGAAGAACAACGAGGACAAAGATGAAGCTCAAGGCAGCTCATCAGAGGTGTTTGAAGCTTCTGATCACTCAACTACCTGTCTACCCACAACCCAGATCTCTTCCCCAAAGAAATCACTGAGGAAAAAATCCTTAAGGAGGAAACTCTCTAAAAGGCTTTCCCTAAGATCAAGTAGAACCATCAAAGATCTCAACACTGCTGGTATTTCAAGAGTAGAAGGTAATATGCAGATACATATTTTATAACATGGTATTGCATCAACAAACTGCACATAAATAACAAAACCGTCTCCTAAACAGGTGTCGTCAGCGTGGAACCAACATACTCCTACTATGAGAAAATGTCGGAGGAACTTGAAAAAATCGTACACGAGGTTAAAGAAAATGAGGAAACTGAAACTCTCTCCAATGGTATGAGAAGAGCACATCGTCTTAGTTTGCAGTTGTAAAAAATAGTTCTGCACTGACAGCAAAATTGTAAAAAAAAAAAAAGACGATAAAGTAAAAGTAACCTACTGCAGGAGTGAAAATTAACATGTTAGGAAATAAACACATAAAGCTTTCAGAGTCAATAAAACCTGTTCAGCCAACTATTAATATTCAACTTTTGTTTGTGTTTGTTATCAGAGGAAGTTATCAGACGGATTATTGCAATGACAAAACAAGAGGGTGATGCCATTGATGACAAGGTGGGTATTTCCTTGTATTGTCAGTGAAAAAGTATGAGCTGTAATAATAACAGAATAAAAACTTATCAGATGTAAATAATTTTATAAAAAGGATACAAGCTCATTGAGGTAAAGATACAGTAAACGTACTGTATCTGTTAAAAACCAATGGGGTTTAATGCTAAAGCTGAATAACATAAAAGTACAGTTAAGTTAAAATTACTATACATTCTACGTTTGTCTGTTCCTTTGTTAATTTGAGGTATTTTTCTAGAGACAACAAAAGTCACTGTAAGAGGATAAAAGGAGGAAGAGCTCTACTGTGTATAGCACATGCTGAGTCACAAAGCTTGCTTTGAAAAACAACCTCAGGTCATGTGACCGTTGTGTTGTAAAGTCTACTGAAACTGTTTTACATGAAACTAACACATAAACCTGTAAGCCTGATTTAAGACAGAAAGGGACATTTCAAATATTTAATTGCAATTTTTACTTGATTTCTTGCTTATTTTTTTTTCTTTTGCAGCATCTCTTTTTCTTAAACAGTTTTTTTTATTTCCAATTATTTAAGATGTTGTCAGAACCCGAAGTTCACACAGTAGATTAAAAAAAACGGGCCAAAACTAGGAACTCTGCGCTTTTAAAGCCTCTAAGTATGAATTATTAACCGGATTAATGGAATTGCTTTGGGATACAGTAAAAGGATAAGCTTCTCTGTGTTATCTAAAGTAGGTCAAACATGCTTTCATTCCTGATAGCTCTGTTGTTCATATCTCCTCCAGCTTAAAGGGAACCCAACTCTGAGCAACTTTTTCCTGCGGATGTCTTACTCCTCCTTCCAGAGGCTGGCTGATGCTTATCTGGAGAACGAGGCAACGCCGACCCACACAGCTCCCACCGTGCCACCAACAGCACCCGAGCTGGTCAAGCTGGCCTTCACTCTCGACTTCACAGCCAGAATAGCTGGCCTCTCCAAGCAAAATACAGGCTACATCACTTGTCTTGGTAATCGCTATCTGCAGGATCGATTTGAATACACGCAGGTGAGAATGACAAGAACTGATTTCTGTTAGTGACAGACTACTGTGGTGTTTCTGTACTTTCATAGTTTTAATGTTCTTTTTATTGTGATAAACTCCAGTATCAGTATAGCTGTTTGATGATATTAAAGTATTTTATGCACTCACACAGAAATTTTGTAACATGAAATCATGTTACTTTTGTTAGAAGTAAAACTTTTGTTATACTATTAATATATTGCCACAGCATATTGATTATAGTGAGAACTAGTCTACACAAAATAATTTGTGCAAAATAGACTTAACCAAATATGTCATCAAAATTAGCACGACTGAGTTCACACTTAGGACTGCACCTAACGATTATTTTGCAAATCGATTAATCTGTTGATATTTTTTTCGATTGATCATTTAATAATCAAACAGTCAAGGGTTCCTTAAAGAAGGTATTTTACTAAATTAAACCAGGTGAAACTAAAACTTTTCCACTTTAAGAGTTCTTAATAGAGCATATTGACGGAACAAAAGTTGTTTTTCTTTTATCTTAAATGCAAAAACTTTACATGTTTTTTTGTTTTTTACAATTTTATTATAATTACTGCTCTAAGTTGGTTGCTCTGTCAGCTAAAGGCATACTTTAGTCTCTATGCTCCAGTTAATGATTACTCAATTACTAAATTAGTTGATTATTTCAATCATTGATTAATCACGATTAATTCAATTAATTGTTTCCGCCCTACTGTAATTTTAAAAAGTGAAATTTATATCCATTTATTACTTACAGTGAGAGATTTCATGTTTTTGCTTCTGTTAATACCCCAAATTATGTTTCCTAAACATTATTTCTCAAAAACATTTTTTTATGAAGGTCTAAGTACTAAAACTAATTCATATTTTTGAAATATTTGACATTCTTATTTGGGATAAACCTGTAGAATATTTACGTTCATAGCTTTGCACTCATTTCCATGAACAGCCGAACCGGTCTTTCTTGTAAGCAAGGGGAAAGTTTGGGGCTTTGCCTTGAGCCAGCTGACAAATCGAAAGTTAAAACCTTGTTTAAATATCTTTTTCTCTCTTCCAGGCATGCACAGACCATCCATGGTCCGACAACGTTGATGGATAGACAGTGTTGTTCAGATAAATGAAGGTTTTTGCACAACGTTCCACAGATGTGACTCAAGATCTGCACAAGCTCCACTTTATGTACAAAGTCTAACAAGTAAAGCTATTTAAAACATGCTTGAAGTTTCACTAAGCTGTGACTGAAAACCTATAACTGTGACACAACAGGATGTTTTTTTTTTTTTTAAAGTCACTAATAGGACTGATGTCTTGAAGAAAATCTAAGTGAGCCCTCTCACTGAAATATATTGAACTAAACTGTGATATCACTTTGTTCGATTCAAAATTAGGTGCTTACAGAAACCCCAAGAATAAAGGTTTTGTATTTTTTGCAACTGTAAAAAAAAAATACAGTGTAATAATAATTCTGTAAATAAGGTGGTTGCCTGAGCACTTTAACTGTGACTTTTTGATATGAATGCTGGCATTCATTTTTGACTCATTTTGTAATGAAATTGTTTTATTTTAAATAAATATATCTATACTCCATCATGGATTGCAGTCGCTCATTTACCAGCAAAAATGAGACATCAGAGCTGAAAAACAGCTTGTCAAAAAGACCTTATGTGCTGCTCCTTTTACCGTTTGTTGGGAAGGTGAAGTGTGTCAGAGTGAGTCACACTGTTTACACACCTGGAGGGTTAAGAAATGATCAGACTTGTTTTTGGGAAAGGTTAAACTCTTTGAATGCATTGATGTGCACCATTGGTTAACCGCACAGGTGCAGAAACAAGCAAATCCTTATATTTTACAGGCTTTGAGTCTGCACCCATTTCCTTTAGCTTAAGAATTTTTTTTTGACTCCTTAGCCAAAGATCATTAACAAGTGATGTAGATCATAAGCTCTAACCTGTTTCAGCACCATTTCAGAGAAGCAAATAATTACTCATACACCAAGTTTTATTCCCTAATAAAGTGTGAAAACTTTATATCAAAAGCATTGCGAAGCAGTTTGTAAAAGGTACATGCCAAAATGTAATAAAGTATGTCTGTTTCTATGGCTTTAGTGTTAAATATATAGCTCTCTATAGCAGCACAGGAATGTGCTTCTTTTGTACTTTGAGCACATCCATAAACAGCCGTAAATGGGAAGATCCACAATAAAATTTGTTTAAAAGGCTGGGCTGTAGTGTGACTTCTAATTGGAAAAGCATGAACAAAAGTCCGGGAGTGGAAAAATTTAAGATTACCAAAGGTGTCATGTCCCGTGACAAATAAATTACTTACACAATCAGTTATGCCAATTGTCCTACAAGTTGAAGTTCAATACCAAATTGTCAAATCTGACTCAAATGCTGCATCATAAAGGAGAGCTTTGGTTTGTGGCCGTGAAAACACTGTAGACTTTACTGCACTCACCTTTTCTGTAAAATATGCAAACCTCAACACACCTGTACTGTGGTTTTTACTATATGGCCTTCAAAATATCTTTGTAGTGAAAAAAATATGTATTGGGGATACTGAAAATTTGAAATTACTAAAGACAATTTATCAAGACAGCTTGATATTCCACTGTAAGGTAGTAAAAATCATACTACCTAAAGATTAAAAAACATTCTAATTTTTCATTTTCACATAAAATATAGTGTTTAGCTTTATGCATCTTTTCAAACTGCAGCTCTGAGGTCCTCCAAGGTCTCAGAGCTCTGCTATGACCCCTGGTAGATATATCACTGCTTCATTACATTACTCCTTCTCAACCAGTATTTACAGGCATGACAAATGACTTATGAAGCCCAAGCAAATTAAAGTATAAATACACTGAAGACAAAAAGATACACATATGTGGAAACCTTTTACATTTTTATTGCTTTTTATAGACAGAGAAGCAAGATTAATCAAAGAGTCCAAAGCCCATGTCTTCGTCTGACTCCTCAGATTCCTCTTTCTTCTCTTCCTTTTTTTCTTCCGCTGAAAAAGGGACAAAGTCAATACAGTTTTAATTTCAAATCTTTTTCATAAACATATTTTGTGTATTTATGTCAATAAATTACACATTTATATACACATACCAGCAGCAGGTGCACCACCACCTCCAGCAGCTCCACCACCAGCAGCTGCTGGTGCCGCAACAGCACCACCTGCTGGTACAGAGGCTAACTTGGAGAGGCCTAGAAATCCGAGAAATAATGTTAGAAACCTTCTATCCGAAGCAGTGACACCCAACCCTGGTCCTCCTCAAGCACCCTTGCACGTTCTATATTTGCTCTGTTGGAGCACACTTGATTCAAATGAGTCTATAAAATAACCATGATTCACCAAATACTGCAGAAGCCTGTTAATCACATGTTCATTAAAGTCAGGTGTAGCAGCAATGAGACACAGGAGTATTTGGACAGCAGGGTTGGGAACCACTCATCTAGAGCACAAACTGCAGAGATCAGAGTCCCTACCTGAATTCATGACTTCGTTGATGTCTTTCCCATTCAGCTCACTAATGACCTAACAGAGAAAACCGGATAATTAATTACCTGGCTCCTTTACAAAAAACTTTACTTACACTACATTACATACTTTATTCAAGCGTTCATCATCGGCCTCAATTCCCACACTGCTCAGGATCTCCTTGATGTCTTTTGAGGAGGGGCTGGTGTTTCCACCCAGAACAGCGAGCAGGTAAGCGGCCACGTAACGCATTCTGGAAAGGATGCAGCATGTGAACAATTGTTAAGTAATAAACAAGCTTACAAACACAAAAAAGTAATAATGTATAATAACTTGGAAGATGACAAAGTATATAAAGAACATGACAGGCAGAGACCCAAACAGCACATTTATAATTAAAGGAATTCCTGCACATGGGAAACATGATGGATTTGTAATATAGCCTGCATTTGAAGGTAGAAGTATTTTTTTTTTATGAAAAAGATAGAAGGGATTTTTCAAGACTATGGGATGTTGCAATATAACACCAAGTCCTACTTACTATAGACTATTGCTAAATCCCTGCCCTTATTATAGCCTATGGGCTCTAGGCCCACTCCATTGCTTCCTGAACCCAAGGCAGCTCCTTTGCTTCCAGTCTTTCATCACTGGATGAATCGATAAACCCAGGCGTGTCTGGTCAATACTGTTATGGTTACTGACATCAGGCACACCTGGATTAATCAGTTCATCAAGTAGAGAACAACAGACAAAGGAGTTGCTTTAAGTTCAGGAACTAGTGTTATTCATAGATCTCATTTGTATTTTTGTATTGTGCAATGACTGAATTTCTTCACTTGTCTATTTTATTGCTCTAAATGTATTTTGTGCCTTAGTAACTTACAGGTATGAGAACAATGAATGTTCTCATATAAGTATTTTGATTAATTGAGTTAAAATTAAGAATACTCTTGAATATCATCTAGTAAGTCAGTATTATGCTCTTCAAACTGGGCACAGTTGATCACAGTTTAGATCCCTGATCACAGAAGAAATGATGATAGATTTTATTGTAGTCATTTAACCACATGGCCAAAGCGTAAACAGTAAGCTGAATACAGACAATTACTTAAATTTTTTAGGCGAGTTTTTGTTTTTCTTCTAAAAGATGGTATGAAACACACCCCTGACACATACTTATCAAGACAGTCAGTACGTACAGAAGTTACAATCAGCGAGTCTGCAGTTCCTGTTTTTTTTTATTCCAGTAAAAAGTTATGTTTACGAGCCGCTTGCTTCACACACACACACAAAAAAAGTCATATTCTTGAATGGGACTGAGGTTTTGATTAGCAAAGCACCAACGACTGAATTCTGACTTAAAAAAAAAGAAAAAAAAAAAAAGAAAGAAATTATAATATTTGTCATTTGATCAAATTTTAAAATGTGCACAAAATTCAAAGACTTAAACATGACTTTTGGGCTAAAAAAGACGAGCTTTCATATGGTAATCAAATTTATTTCAATAACGCCAAACATCAGCTAAAGGGGTGATCCTGTTAACTTTAAACATATTCTGAAATGATGATGGATCAAAACTATTTCATGCCAGATTATTCATGAGCTTTAAAATTACTACGTTTTCAATATGATAACATTTATAGCCCACACATGATACTTCTGTTTGAAAGCTTTTTTTCCCTATGTAAACAATTTATTCAGAGAATCCTTATTTTTTTCTTAAATTCATGCGATCCAGTCTCGTTCATGCAGACAGCCTAGACCTGCAGCAAATATTATATATGTCGTTTAGAGAGTAGATTTTAGTATTTCTAAAAATATGGTTGGTTCAGTTAAATGGTTGCAACCACGTTTTCAGGCCTAACAATGAGCAAGTAAGCGCATGGCCATTTTTAATCACACGTTTACCGTCACTATTTGTTTTAGAAATAAAATTTACTGAAAATTAGCCAAACATAAACCAAACACGGCCGTTTATTGGATTAGTTTAAATAAAGATTCAGCCCATTTAGTGGTTTTAACCTACTTTACACCGAGCTAATTTTAGCTAGCTGCTGTGTCTGCTAGCAGCTGCTACCAGTGCTACAAACTACTATTTAGTGCGTAGAAGGTCACAAAGCCACGGTTTTCACAGCTTACACACATTATATAAGTGTGCATTTTATTAAAATACGATAAGGGCATGAATGGTTGGTATAACACGTTGGGTAGGTCATTTATTTGAACTTACTTTTAAGTCTAAACAGACACGAAACGTCGGTCACGCCAAGAAATCCGGAAGAGGCTGATTGATGAGACCGGAAGTTGAAAAAGGATGTGATCTGTGAATTTCATTGGTTGTTTCGTGTGTCACAAAAAAGACGTCAAATGGGCATAGAGTGGGGTCTGATAGCGCCCCCTTTGGCTCTCTAGGTTATTACAGCAAGTTTTTAGATTTTGGAGTTCAGATAAAAATCATGTTCATTTTTTTTCTTTAAAGAGTTCAAAACACATGATTTTATATTTTTAAATTTTGAATAAAATTCATCTGATTTCTCAACACTTAAAATGGTGTTTGAACCTTTATCATAGGTAAACCAGTTTGGCCAGTTCTTTTAAAACCTACTTTATATATTTGTTAAATCCCATTTCTAAAAAAAAAAAATGTTTAAGAAAAGTTTTATTGTAAATAAATGTGAGAATTGTATTGAATCTTATAAAGAGCTAACACAGAGAATCTTAAAAGAAAGAAAACAATGTTGATACTTTTTTTTTTAATCATTTTTATTCTTGTTTAATGAAAAACATGTAAGAGAATTTAAAACATACCAGTGTTCCTCCTCACTGTTATATGTTTTTTTTTACCCCCAAAAATGTATGTAGACAGAGTTTAATTAATAATCATATTGATTGTAAATTTATACGTTGAATTTATATTCCTTGCAGAAATGCCAGGGTTAGTCTTTAAAAGAGTGGGAATTTCTAATGAATACCTGTTTTGTTTTGTCTTGATAAAATCAAATGTGTGTATCATTTACACCAGAGACAAGCATGACTTTAAATAATAACAAATGTTGGCTTCAAGTTGAATATAATAATAATCTTAAATGCAGTTGAGCTCTTACACACGTCACAAATAAAATAGTAAATTTTTTCTTTATTACTTAAAACTGGGCTGTAGATCTGATGAAATAGTATTACTACAAAGTAAATACTACATAAAATACAGAAATGAGAGATATAATGGAATGATCACCTTTATTCACATCCTATAATTCAACCAGTTCCTCCTGTTTCTCCTGAGTGAAGAGCCAGTTAATAATAAAAATGACAGAGTCGGACATAAACTCTGCTATCTTCTTTGCATTTAACACATACCCCATTTTATAGCCAAATTCACACAGCAACATCACTAGAAAGAGAACTAAAAAGCAAAGGAAGATGCGATCCATGCAATAGTTTGCCTTTTCTCTAAAGGTCCACTGCTCCCATGGTAGCGCACGCCGTCTTTCTCCATGTTTGCTTAAGTGCAGCAAGGCTTGCTGTTCGTCATCCAGGTCTTCCTCTGGAGCCTCCAGATCCTGACTTCCCTCAGCTTCATCAGCATTTGCCATTTTGTGGTCCCAAATGTAAGCTGTTTTCTGAAGTCTGTATGCATAAATGAAGAAAAAATATCTGATTTGTATGTAAAGCTGGATAAAGGTTTCACATTTCCTTCCCCATTTGTTGCATTATAAAAAAAAAACATAATGCCTTACCTTAAAGAAGATTAGTATTCTAGATTAGAATCAGAGAAGAAATTTATCAGAAACAGAGACTTTTGTCTTCCCTACTTTTCTGCTAGATCATTTTTCTGCTCCTTGTATATCTGCAAGGCCAAAGAAAACAGAAACAGCGTTTAAAGCCAGTATTAGCAATTTGGTTATACGTTATCTCTGACACTGAAACAAGTCCTAAGGATTTAACCACACTCAGCAGTTTAAAATCCCTCATCCGAGAGAGGGAGGGGCGGTAGCAGATGGCATTATTAAGTATTATGAGTTCCTGATTGAGAGACAGACAGAAACAAAGGCACAGTGTTAAGACTTTATTTCATAATTCAGAGGAAATTAATTATTTTCAAAGAGCACAATGCCTATTATTACTGCAGATGTTAGTATTTACCACACACAGAATCTGAAAAACAAATTGTTTAATGTTCCAGAGGAATTTTATTTTATAAAACCCTTGCAGAAGGCAGAAGTCATACTGATGACAAAGCAGAACTATTGCAGAGACTATGGGTTTAGAGTTGGTATAAATCAGCTTAATGCTCTTTAGGTAATTGATTCAAATGGTCCACCGCATTTCACCTCTCTGCAGAAACTTTTAATATATGGCCTGAGGAAGCTGAATTAGCTTAACAGAGTCCAATGTTTTCTTATAAAGGCTTGGCACTAAATTGCTTGTCTTTGTCAGGGTTTTGTTCGATGTAAATGAGTTTATTCACTTCGACTTCTGGGGTGGCAATTTTATTTATGTCTATATTAAGTCAATTTTTTTTTTCAAAATAGAGCATTCGAAAAATAGAACACAAAAGCATTGGATTTTATATTATTTTATCTATTAAATAAAAAAAAAATATTTTTAAATCCATCTAGGATCTTTGTCCCTATTAATTTGGTGACCAGAAAAGCTAGAGTTAGATTCTTGTAACTTTAAATGATGAAAGGTTTATTACATAGGCTACTGACATTACGACAAAACAAAGAGAGTATTTTATTATTGCTGAATAAAGGGGGGCTGCAGCTAATTCCCCTAAAGTCACAAAAAACTCTACACAACTGAAAGCAACAAACTTTTTATGTGCAAATCATAATAGAAAATGTGTTCTTTGAAATACTTTGTTTAACAATTTTATAAGATACTGTTAGATCTTCACTCTTTCCTGATGATGTGATAGTCAGGATCAGCAGCTAATAAGAAGGAGCTTTTTAAAAATATAATGATTAGTTCTTGGATGCTTGGGATACTTGAGTGTTTAAGAAGACAAAACAAATCAATAGTCAAAGAAAAGACTATAAACACTAATGCATTTTCTAATGGAGTCTTTTTTTATTTGAGGAGCTCCTAACAAATTTCCCCCTTGGCCTCTAATAGCAGCAACACAAGCATTTGTAATAACTGTGGAGGAAGTTTAGCTCACTGATCTTTGCAGAAGTGTTTTAATTCAGCCGCATTTCAGTTTTTTTTAATCATGAATGGTATTTTCAGGGTTACACCACAGGCAATTAACTATTAATAATTAACTAGATATCTCCAAAAACTTAAGTTTGTTTCATCTTCAGCTCATCAACAGGTGCCTCAACATTTTCCTTCAGGATTTTTTTGGTAAACACCACAATTTATAGTTCCATTTATCAGAGCAAGTCTTCCAGGTTCTTAAGCAGCAAAATAGCCCAGACCATCAAACTACCACCACCATATTTTGTACTAGGTATGATGTTTTTGTTTCAGTTTTTTTTATTCTATGTTACTTTCACACCAGATGTAATTGACCACACACTTTCCAAATAGTTTCCAACACTTGTCCTGTTACTCGACAGAATACTTTCCCTAAGATCTTGGGGATTATTAAGGATGTTTTTCTGGAAAATTGTAGAAAAGTGTTAGTGTTCTTTTTGCTCAGTATTGGTTTGAGTCTCTACCATGCAGACCATTTTTTCCCCAGTGTCTTTCTTATAATGACTGGATGAACACTGAGCATAACTGAGGGAAGTGGGGCCTGAAGCTCTTTGGATGTTGTTATGGGGTCTTTGTGACCTCTTTGATAAATCGTCACTTTGTTCTTGGGGTAATTTTGGTCAGCCAGACCACCTCTAGGCAGAAATGTTCACCCTTTAGTAAGTACAGATACTTAGTTAATAACAACAGGACTTAAAAGCTGTAACAAAGACAATCTCCATCCATTCCGCCCTCATTAGATTTTAAATGTATGTGTTAGTTATGTTTAAAGTTCTATATCAACTATATTTGTACCTTTATGCCGTGTATACCAGAACTCTAAAGGCATTCAGCTGCTAATGAAGGACTTCTGTTAACTTCAATGTAAATGAATTTAGAGCAAAACTAGATAGAGTCAGTATTGTTGATGTTCTCTCTACCTATGCATAGAATTGATTTGTCATTAATAGTATAAAAAAGATAATTTGCACCAATTAAGTCAAAGACTACTAAAGTATAATTTGTATTTATACTTTAGTACAATGTATGACTTGTACTCTTTTACATTTACATTAATAAAGTGGTTCAATTACTATGTTTACTTTAAACGGATATTTCTTTTGATAGGGATATAAGCATGATGCCTAGATTTTAGTGTACTTGTGTCATGATCTTGCACTGGAAAAATCTAGATAAGTCATTTTTTCTTAGAATAAGTGCATTTGACATTTTGCCAATGGAACAAAACAATTTACACTTAAAATAAGAAAACCCAATTGCATTGTCTCATTTCAAGTACATATTATCTAATTATCTTATTTTAAGAGTATAATTTACCTACCTACAAATTAGGGATAAATACACTTAATTTAGGAAATTTTAACTTATTCCTAGATTGACCAGTGTGGCACCGGTGACTGGCTTAATTACTCATTTCATTCACCTGTCCAATTCTGCCAGTGTTGCTCATTACCTCTCACCTGATCCACCTGCTCCTGCCTCTTTTTAAGCTGCTTGCATCCAGTCATCAGGGCCTGATTATTCTTGTTCTTTCTAGCCAGTGGTGAGAGTGTTTTAAGAGTATCTTGATGTTTCTGATTTCCTGATCCTGACCTGTTCTGCCACTCAACCTGAGCCTGCCTGTTCTCATCTCATCTGTTTGTCTGACCTGGCTTCGGACTCCTGGACCTCTGAGCCTGCCTGGTCCTGTTCTGATCTGTTTGCCTGACCTGACTTTGGAGTCCTGAAAGTTCTCCGGGGCTTCAGCATCTGTGACACTCTGGTTGGCATCTGCTACATCTTGTGGGCAGCCCACCGGTTTGATCCTACCTCATTCTCTGGCTATGGACTGAACTTGTAGACCAGGTTAGTGACTCATGTTCATAATCTTCCTCTGTTAGATTAACGTGGTCTCTGACCTGTTTTTCTCCAGTTTTCTGCCTTTGACGTCACGGAACTGTTTATTTTAATAAATGCTTTTTCACTAATCCAACTTTCTGTCTTCCCTGAATACTGAGTCCTTCTGTTCTGAGTCATGACAACTTAGCTTTGTCAGAAAATCACTATTGAAGTGATGTCTTGAAATGGAGCATGTGCAACTTTAATTCAAAGTGAACCAAATGTGATCAAATATATTTAAGTTGTGTTTTTACTTGGGTCCCTTATTCACACAGGGCCATTCTGCTTTTGATTTTTTTTTCTTTTTCTTAATTATGAAAACCTTCATTTAAAAACTGTCTTTAACCTATTTTTAAATTGATATGACTTCTGAAACACTAAAATTTGACAAAAATTGAAACATCAGAATTGGGAAAAATATTTTTACACACCAGTATGGCATTAAAAAGTACAATGATTTGAGGTATTTTTGTAAATTGGCAAACATTTATCCCAGTTTTGTATTTGAAAATAAAAGGCACTATGATTATAGGCAGTGAATAAAATGTTGCAAACATTTGTAAGCTGAGCAACTGTTTAAAGGGAAGTTCAATTGAATTTTTTATATTTACTGTTAAAAGAGTGATTGTCCATGCAACCCCCAACTGCAAAAAGGTCTGTTGCCTTCCACTGATCTGGACCCCAAATGACGTTATATTCTCTGCAGCTTCTTTTAATTTTTGTTACAGCTTTCGTATATATAGTTGTGCTTGAAAGTTTACAAAGCCTTCCATTAAAGCGTGACAAAAATCGGCTGCCAGTAAAATAAGTTGAAATTCACAAAATAAATAGTAAGTAAAAACAAAAAAAAAGGAAATCAGAGCACTGATTTGGAATATATAGGTACTGTATACAAATAATGATTTAGAAAACTTTTATTTACTATTACTTTTTCAGTTTATTTATTATTGGAATTACTGCAGTGAATTTATCATTTTCTTTAATGGGAGGGTGTGTAAACGTTCAAACAAAACTATATATGTTATTAGTTTTTAAAAAAACAATTCAAATAATATGATTCTTTACAACATCCAGAAGGGTACTGACCCCAGCTATGTTACGTCAGAGGTCCAAAACTGTGATTAAAGGTTTTTCATTTTTTTATTGTAAAGATTTATTATTCTGTTATTTGCACAGATACCCGGGTCAGCTTAGCAAGTAGCTTATCAGAGGAATATTTTTAATTTACTGAGTTAAATTTAATTAAATTTAATTAAATACATGTTTTGCAATAGATGTATAGATAAATACCCATGTAAATACCCTGTGAATTAACCCTGTATAATCCTGCTCTTCTACTTCACCATTCTGCTTCATTTTACTTGTGCAATTTTCTTATATTTTTTTTTACTATGCTTACTTTATTAAGATTTCTTGCCACGCTACCAATTATGAGTAACTGCACCGAATGAGGAACAAATGCTTTTTTTGGCAGAAATCCACCAGGCATAGACACAGAGTTATAGTTTATGTTAAAATAAGACATTTTTTTTGTAACTAAGTGTTTTGCTCTAATGTTTTCACCCTCATGCTGAACCATACATGTTGTCTCTAGAAGTTCTTCACCCATTTGTAACATAGATATATTAATTGGTTTCATTGTTGTTGTTGTTGTTGTTTTTTTGTCAAATACATTTGATAATCAAAGTGTTTATTCTCCCTTGGTTTGTTGTTTTGTTTAAAATACATTTTATTTTTCATTGTAATTTTTGTTCTAGTTTCTGAGATACAAGAATATGCATGTCTCTTTATGTTTTTGTCTGTCCGATTACATTTCTTTTAAAAAAATGAATCAGATGCTATCATCATTGCTTGAGTCATCTTTCTTACTAAATATATTTTACTGTAACTTGAGTAATTTTTATTTGGGGGAAAAAGGTTTTGATTAAGTCCTACTCTTACCTAAGTACACTTTTTAAGAGCTGATCCATCTCTAGTTCGTATTGTCAAATAATTCTAGTAACATATCATTCCATTTTTTTAAATCTATGTTGTGTTCGGGGGGGGATAAAAAAATCCATCATTAAAAATTTTCATTTTGAAAACGATATATGTAAACAAATCTAAAAAAAAAAAAAACACAATATATGCTGCATTCAGATTCAAGACTTTAAAAAAATGTTTTACAGTTTTATAAAATATTTCACATTATATGGAACAAGTCATTAAAAAGAAAATGACATACACATAAAAAAAAAGATGCAAATACTTTCTCACTCAGTTCTTCACTTTTGTGGCTCATTTAATAATTTGCATTACATTTCCTGTGTTGAAGCAGCACTGTTTAGAAGAGGTTTTTTGAAATAAAGATGATTTCCATAAAGACATTTTTATATATTTCTAGTCTTGTCATTGTCCCTTAAAAAAATATTTCAATACATACTTAACACTGATTTATTCATTGATTTAAATATTTTTTTTTGTCAAACAAAGTAGCTGTTAGCTGATTTTGTAAGTAAAAAATATATATAGGGGCTTAACTTTACCCAAAACAATGTATCAACATCATTTTAAACTTGATTTATGTTAAAGACACATGATCAGTCATACTTTTCTCATTTTTTGATCTCATATTATTCATAGCAATCTTATTACCCCTGGGACTAAGCAATAACCAGTTAACTGTCCTGTCCCATCTGCAGGATGTGTGTGCTGCTTTCAAAATTGCCCCCTCATACTGCCACAGTAAAGCTGTGTTAGCATAGTTTGGTAGGCTAGACCCTTCCAAAGGGTTAGAAAAAAAAAAACCAACAGCCGCTGCATTAATTTTTGCTTTTCCAGACGTTTCTGGTGGTTTTTGTGTAGCAAGTAACAGTCTTCAAATGCTATAGATTTACAGTCATTTTATCATTTGCTTCTATAGTGCTGCTAGGGTATGTAGTGGCCATTGTATCCTTACATAACATGCAGCGGCGAGTTATTAGGATTAGTGTTTGACGAAACCGCTTCATTCTGAATGCATAAACCATTGGGTTTAGTGCAGAGTTTACATGAGACATAAAAATTCCTATATACACAGCAAACTTTGGTATTTCATAGTAGGGACAAAAGAAATCAATGCAGTTAATAATGTGTATTGGCATCCAGCACATGATAAAAAGAAAAACCACCAGGGCCAGTGACTTGGCAAGCTTTAGCTCCTTTCTGTAGTATCGTTCTCTATCACAAGTAGCTTCTGCACGGCGGTTTAGCTGCTGCCGGATGACTCGGAAGATCTCCCCATACAAGATGATCATCAAGCTCAGTGGCACCACCACACAGACGAAGAAGTTAAAGTACACCATGTAGTCCATCCGGATAACAGTTTTAAATTTACAAACTATCTCACTGGAGTTGCTGAGGTTCCTGCTGCTTTGGTTGTTCCAGCCAACCAATGGAACCAATCCACTAAGGAAGGACAGGATCCAGCACATGCAAACCGCCATGTACGCCCTTCCCTGGGTCACTATGTCGCTGTACCTGTGCAACACAATGAGAAAACAAATAAGAGTTCTCTCCAATCACGTAAATGTACTCACAAACAACTGTAATGGCATTTCATTGAATCTGTGCCAGTCTGCTTTTTTTCTCAGAGGCATTTTTCTTAAGTGTCAGCTTTCGACTTCAGGATTCAGCTGATAAAAAAACATCAGTAGAGACACCTGCCAGCTACATAAAGAAACAAACTGTACCTTCATCAGTAATTAAGACAGACAGGAAAATTTCAATTTACTTAAAAGGTTTGGTGTCCAGCAGCCTGATTTGCATAAAAACTCACTACTAAGATTACACAGACGATCAGTCTTTCATTTTGTCTTTCTGTTACTGAAAACAAATTTAGATATCTGTAAACATATAAAAATAACCCTCATCAAAGTCTAAATCAAATTGTCAGGTAGAGAGCTTCAGGGATTCAGTCTTTTTTTTATTATTATTTGTAACTTTCAGTGACTAATTATCAGATTAATTTATTGAGGGATCTGAATTATTTACCACTTTAATGCAATAGCCACTCCAGTCTTTCAAAGTTTATATTTAGAAGCCTGACTGAGGTAGAGAAAACATTGACATTATGTCTTGTTCTCCATCTGTAATGTTTGGTTATTCCTTTTGAAAGCACTTATTTTTAGAGTTCTTGGAAGCCTGCATCACTGCATGAGTAATCAATGAGTCTTTTGCATTTGTTTTATTTTTCAATACAAGGGAAAATAAATGACTCTTGGAAGTTTGAAGTGTAGATCTGTGAAATCAAAACAGTTTCTTACCTTGTAGGAATTTTTATGCGCAGATATCTGTCTATGGCTATGGCAAGGAGTGACAGGATAGAGCTCTGGGTGATGATCAGCACCAGGCTTGAGAGGATAAGGCAGGTGTAGAACTGGGTACTGAATCCCAGACTAATAACAATGGCCAGAGGGATAACCAAACTTCCAACAGCTATGTCAGCCACAGCCAGAGACACAATAAAGCTGAAGGTGGTGTCCCGGAGAGCCCGATTCACATAAACTGCAAGCACAACAAGTACATTTCCTAGGACAGAGGCCACAGCAATGGCTACCTCAATGGAGATGTACACCACATCCATATGCTCCTGTTTCTCAACACCTGGTGAGGACATTTTTTTTAGCTTCAGGTATCTGTTTTATCTTGATCAGGTTGTAAAAGAAGGTAAATAAGTTGCAGAAGCTTCTTCTGTCCCCTTTGTGTTATCCCTCAGCAAAAACATCTTCCAGTAGACTGGTTGTTCAGCTAGGAAATAACTTTTCTCTTGCCGTATTAAGTGCCCGTAAAGACACCCTTAACGATCACTCTTCTGCATCAATTTCGAAATCTAGTGAGGGACTCAGTAGTACTGCATCACCACTCCTCTCTACTCTCTCACTCCCTCTTATTCACTTTGTATGAAGGAGTCATAAAATCAAGGGGAGGGACTCTGTTTTCTGCAGCACTCTGCAGCATTAGTTTTGCTTGCATTAAGTGTGTATGTGTGCGCCCTGCGTGTGAGTGTGGAGTTTTTCAGAGGAAATGAGCATATCAGATCTGGGAGTGTACAGTTAAGCTGTGAAGATGGATAAGCATTATCAGTGATTTGGTCTAATGATAAAGTTATTAACATCACAACAAAAATGGGAAACATGTTTGAACTGCAATTTCACATTTAGTTCTTACTCTGGATCTCATATTCTGATGCAAACCACTTTTTTTTGTGTGGCCATGAATCCCTTCTCAGGGATCAGTTGTAGTGTTTGTTAGTATCTCCTCTTATCTGTTAAATGCTGAGAAGTCAATGAGGATTTTTCACACAAGACTGATGGTGCATAGAGAATACAGAAACTTATCTAGAATTGGGGGTGGGGGGGGCTGTTCTGTCTCTCTTTTTTTTTGTTATTATCTCCATAACAGGTCTGTTCTGTTGTTCACTTAAGCTACGACTCCTGCAAATGCATGTCATGATCTGGCCTGTTTGCCCCTCCTTAATTAGTAATTCC
>NW_015151532.1:241908-243329 GCF_000732505.1 Cyprinodon variegatus
ATTGTCCACCGTTCCTCCCCCACAGAGTCCTCTGGGTTTTTGGCTCTATATGTGGGGAGGTTCAGTTTTTTTCTCAGTAAGCCTGGCTCCAGGGAGGAGACCAGTTTAAAGTCCTGCTTCAAGTTCCGGTTCCACGTCCTGTCTCGGCTACCCTCTTCCACTGAGCCTGCCTGTCTGCACCTGATCCTGTCTGCTCCGGTGCGTGACCACCTGGTCATGGTTCTGGTCCCAGTCAGACTCTGAACCCTCCTGTCCCAGAGCTCTGTTAAAACCTGGAAGCCTGGATCCTGCTACCTGTGTAGAAAAACGCAAATTCTTGCAATTTTTTGACTGGTCTTAAGATTTTGATCAGGAGTGTAAATGTAAAGTAAACTTGAGTTCGTCCCTCTTTATCATTGGGGTCAACAGAATTTACTGGTTTTCTTATATCTTTGTTTCCCTTTTTTCAAACGCTTCATATTTTTGATAATCAAATTCTATAATTTCCAAAAAAACATCTGAGACAGATGTGTGTTTTCCATGAAAGCAATAATGCAGATAGATGTTTGCTTGTTTTAAGTAATAGATCAAAAAGTGGCAATAATAAAAAAAAAAAATAAATGCTATTTTATGTATTGCAGGGACATTATGAGCCATGATATTTTATTTTGTCTAAGATGGCAGCATCCAGCTGTGCTCTGATCACTGATGCTGGTTTTAGTTTACATTGCGAAATGCACCCACAGGTGACATTCAAAGGAAGTAATGTTTTGTATCATTATCATTATTACTATCTTGTTTTTAATACAAAAAACTAACCGGTTTCAATACCTTAGGCTGGACAAAATGAGACCAATACCAAGGCAAAAAGATTTAAAGACAGTGCGTAAGCCCTATACAGGGAAAAACCAGAGACCAAGACCAAGATGGTTCTCAGGACCCCATCCCTGCTGTAAATACATCCATGTGATTACGTAGATCTATAGTAAACAAAGGAACTGGGTAACTGAGTAATTCTTCATCTAGTCAAATTACGACATCAGTAGATTCAAATACTGAAACAATTATAAAAAACACAAAATACACTATACTGCAGTATGGATCAAACATTGTGATTTATCAGCATCTTATAACTGTGGTATTGTTTTTTTTTTATATCTTATTTGTTTACTTTGCAGCTTGCTTAGTTGTAAACAAACATTCATGGATAAAAATTAGTAGAACCCCCTTCATTCAAATAAAATAGTTGTGTAACCAAGTATTAATTGTATCATGTGACTGTTTTTCACAGTTCAGTGCCCTAAGCTACTGATGTCAGAAAATAAATGATTTGGGTTATTATTTAAATAAACAATGAAAAATAGCTAAGTAGCACCCCCTAAAGCTGAACTTTATAGAGCAGCTTAGATTTGGCTAGTTGTACCAGACATTAGATTAGATTA
>NW_015151532.1:243538-250244 GCF_000732505.1 Cyprinodon variegatus
TACAGATGGGTTTTACTATAAATGAATAAATAAAGTGAAAAATGAAAAAAATAAATGAAAAAATAAATTAGAATCATTAACACAGAGTTACAGTGTATTGGTGAATGAAGGAGAACAAAACAAACAGTAGTGTCCTTAAGTCAAAAGGCTGGTCTAGTCTATCCAGTACAACAAGTTTAAAACATACTCAAATATATTATAGATCAGTGGCTTCATCCTTCAATGTCTACCAAGTCCTCTGAAGGTGGCAGTGGGCCAAATATGGATTTCCTTCTTGGTGCCAGTTGATGGGAGACAGCGCTCTCTGCTGTTTAGTTCTACTACCCACAAGCCAAGCTGAATTTCAAACTCACAGCAGCAGTTTCAAGTAGTTATATTCATTGATTTGTAGTTGTGTTAAAGAAAAAATAATAATAATAAAAGAATTGGGAAGATTGTAATAGGCCTACATCAACATTTGTCTCAGATTAACTGGACCAAAATTGAAAGTGCAAGAGATATTTTATGTTTTAGCACAATTTGTTTACTTCAGTGGTGGCTCCTCTTTGAAACAGGGGAGGCTCAATGGTGGCCATTAAATCCAACCATCATGTATTGCATTAAAGGTATTGTGGAGGATTTTTTAGAAGGCCTGCCCTCTTCACTCTAAAAAAAGATGCGCATGCAAGAACATGCACAAGCCCATTTCTCCTCATGCACGTCCTGTTTAAAATGTGCTGTTGTCATAGCTCATACAAGCTTACTGTGTCCACATACAGCGGTGACTATATAGTGGACTTTATAGCAAACTCAGTTAACTTACCGTTCAGATGGATGATCACTGCTTTTTGATCCCCGTTGGTCAAGTAACTTTGACCAATGGGGATCTTTGCGCAAAGCAATCTGGGATATATTTGCCACTTCTGAGGGCTTTCTTTTCTTCTCATAAACTTCGTAGACAGATTTTCTCTTATGACCCTGGGTCATTTTCAAAGAACCACTGTGAGAAAAAGCTTCAATAACTGTCTGAAACTGTGGTTCACTACACATATGTGGCTGAAAGTGCTCATGCACAGAAAAAGACAGCTAACGAGACAAGCACATAGAAAGGCCTTACCTAAACATAACACCAGACTGCTTGACAATTAGGAGGACCACTTATTTAGATGATCCGCCTGCAAATAAAAGATTGTCCTCTATACCTTTAGCAACTGTTGAAATACTTAAAACACATAAATACAAAGGGTCAATATAGCTGTTGTATAGCTCTGAAATAATAAACTTCAGAAACCCCAGCAAGAGTTTAGCACAAGATTACTGTTCTGACTGAATGATCACTCATGTGGAAAACCTCCTCGCTATGTGGCCACTGATTTTTAAAAATCATTAAGTATGTTTGCCAATCAGCATTGAGCAGCCAGCTTCAGGTGGTACTTATCTGGCTGTGTTATCCAATCAGGGCTCTACTTTTTTGTGACAGACAGCATCCTGCTGCTCCAAATAGGAGGTGAGATTGCAGGCTCAACAGCTGAGTAATGCACAAGATACTAATAAAATCAGGCTAATATTTAATTGTGTAAAGACTACATTTTTGAAGTTTGACTATGCATTTTTTTTTACCAATAATTTTATGAAATTTACAGGGGAGTTTTAGCCTCCCTAGTTTTCAATGAGAAATCACCATTGGTGTACCTGTACTTTAGAATTTGAAGAGGTGTAAAAAAAAAAAAATTCTATTTGAAAGATAGAGAAAACTCTACAACTACAAAACTCCAAAGTTACAATGCATAAATAGAGGGTTCTGGATTCGTTCCCTGGTCCGGGGTCTTACTCAATGCAGTTTGCATGTTCTCCCCTGCATATGTGGTGCGGGTACACCGGCTTCCTCCCACAGTCCGACAATATGACTGATATGTTTATTGATTTCTCTAGATTCTCCTTGTGTGTGCATGGTTGTACATCTTTGGGCTTCTCTGTGTAAAATTTCCTAGCAAATCAAAAGTACATCTTTGCTTACTAAGAGAAATTTAGTAGTAAAATTTACTCGAGTTTGTTAAATCAACTCTTCTTAGTGAGTAAAATCTACTTAGACTTTATTAAGTGAAATTTACAATCAAAATGTTGCTATGTGGAAAAAGTTTTCTAGCTTTTTCTAATGAAATTGTACTTCAATTTTTTTTTTTAGTTTAAAAAAAAATCTACAATGACAAAACCTCTAATTTATGACTACAACTTTAAATTAACAGTTACAGTGCACACATACTTACGATTCAAAATTACCATCCTATCCAATCAAATTGTTTGAAACTACTCTTGAAATACATTGTTTCAAAAGGATCTATATATTTTTTGTAGTTTTCTACATTTTATCAGACAAACCCCCCAAATTTCAACAAATGTTGCTATTTTTTTCATTTGATGGACCAACCCAAACACAAGTTGTGTTGAACAGCAAAATAGGGAGGAAATTATGCATTATTTTTAAGAGCCAGCACATTAAACCACCTTTTAGAGCAATTACTGATGCTTATCTTTTGGTTTGTTTATATCAGCTTTTTAAATCCAGACATACCGGTACATTATTACCATGTTGATTTTTGCAAAATGGTTCATGCTCAGTCAGACTCATTCTGTCTTTTTACTTTTACAAACTACATAATGCTTTGTTACTGATATTCTATATTAACCATATGAATTGGATGCAAATTTTCTGTTGTGTATAATTAGATGTAAAAACATAAATTTAGCATTTAGTTTAGAAACTAGACAATTTATGTGCTCCTTAAAAGTGAGTCCATTGTCCAAGAATGCCATTGGCCAGTAAAACTAATATAAATACCACTTTTCTGTGATATATCTCATTTGAAGGCTAATGCTGTCTAGTTTCTGGAGATATGTGTACAGACTCTGTAGGTTTTACACAACCAGAGCTGTGTGACTTCAAACATGTAAGAACCTCCCCTCTTTCCCCTCAAATAAAAAACTGCAATTTAATATATTATATCTTTGTATAATTCATAGTTGACCTCTCCCACTTACTACAATTGTTTTTCATGTTGTGGACAACAACTGTGTAAACATTTCAGATCTGTAGTCATTAGCATTGTGTTTTGGCAGTTCAAATAAACACAATATAACAGCACCTATCTATCAAAAATGACTGCAGAATGTTTCGTATGCAAGTTGCCATCAACTTGTGGAAAATGCAGATGCACGAACTGTACCAACAATCTGATTAGATCAATTAATTGGTGGTAAGGAATTCAATTTGCAAATCCTCCTGTTATGAATTTGCTAATTTCATAATCAGCGTTATGGTCTGCATCGATGAGAGGGCGAAACACAAAATAAATATCTTGCAGTCTTTTAGGCATGCAATTTCCTTTTCAGATTGTTGGTAGATCAGCTCTTCTTGTGCTACCAAACTTGCATGTGTTTCTATACAGACAAACCACCTGAAGATCACGCCCTTTTTCTGGGTAATGTGGTGTAGGTCTGGTTTATTGTGGTGACAAAAAAAACCTTCAGAGTTTAAGCTCTAAATTTGCCTGTCCATACATATTTTCAACTTCCTTAGAAAGTTTGGAACATAAGTCAACAGACTCAGCAGTAGAAATGATTTCAAGTATTTGATGTAGATGCTAAAAATTATGATTACATGTTAATAAAAAAAGGCTAAAGACAACAATTTGAAAAAAAAGAAGTGGTTGCAGCTAAGGACTTCCTCTAGGACTTCCTCTGAGGGCATTATCTAACAAATGCTTATGCTGAGCGTTGGAACCTCACTTCATCAACATGCAGTCAGAGAGCACCATGGATGTAGAACATGTTATTTATACTTCAGTTGAAGTTTTCATTGCATTGTGCTGCTGTTTGGGGAACATGACGGTTGTTTTGGCTCTGTGGAGAACCAGGAGTGTCCAGCAACCCACCTACTGCCTTTTTGTGTCTCTTGCTGTGGCAGACTTTCTTGTCGGAGCCGTGGCTATACCTTTGGCTGTGCTGGTAGATGGCCGGGTTGAAACTGCATTCCACACTTGTCTTTTCATCAGCTGTGTGGTCATCCTCCTAACTCTTGTTTCAGTGCTTTGTCTCACAGCTATTGCTGTGGACCGTTACCTGCGCCTTGTTTTCCCTTTCTGGTAAGATCTTTTTTTTTTTTTTAGTTAACTGAGCACATTTTATCACAGGGTATACCAAAATGTAATGCTGTAATGCTTTATTTGTTATCATTGTATTGATGTTATTTTTTTTACATCAAGTTACAGTTTCTGTTACATATATAATTCTAGGTATAAAAGGACTGTAACCTGGAGGTACTCTTACGCTGTGGCTGCTGCGAGCTGGCTTCTTGCTGTGCCGCTAAGCTTTACTCCCATGCTCGGATGGCATGGAAGTCCATCCAACTCTACAAAATGCATGTTTATAAATGTGATTACCCCAAGCTATCTGGTGTACTTCAACTTTTTCCTCTGCACCTTAACACCATTGCTGGTGATGACTGTATTGTACATCTATATTTTCTGTAGAATCCGAGAAAATCTCAAAGAGAAACCAGGCAACGGGGCCAAAAGCAAGTCACAACAATACCTAAAGAAAGAGAAACAACTAGCATCCTCACTGTCTTTGGTCTTGGCTCTGTTTGCACTGTCCTGGCTTCCCCTTCACATTGTGAACTGCATGATACTATTTGGAAAAGAAATGTCAGGACCTAACAAAATAGCAATCTATATCGGCATTGTTCTTTCTCATGCTAATTCGGCCATAAACCCAGTTGTGTATGCTTTCAAAATAAAGAAGATCAAGAGAGCATACCTAAATATGTGGCAACGCTATTTTTATTGTGAAAGAGAAAATCAAGGATCTCAGTCCAGCAGGAGTGATGAAATTACTTGCAACAATAACAGTGAAACCAATGACAATGAAAAGGCATAATCTGTGAACATGTTAATGGGTTTGTTTATAAACCAATGTTTTTATTAATGCTACACATAGTGTGTATAGAGGAACTGCATAATGTAAATCAAACCTTTTTTATTGATGCTAATGATATTTGTGTATGAATCATGATATGTGTAATATTTTTATATACTTTTTGTTTGGTGATATTACATATAAACATTTTAACAACCTACCTTTAAAAGGTTTATTTTTTATTTTGCTATTCAAAACTTATGTTTCCTTGCTTAGTCTATTTTTTCACTGTATTTATGGCTTTCATGTGACAACAATCTTTCTCATCTACAGGATGTCCGTCTTGTTGAGCAGTCCCTTAGTATGGTTTCCACAGAATAGATCATTTGGGCTGATGAAACAGGATTTTGGACATACAATAGCAAAAAAAAACATGCAAACAAAGTGCTTTCAAGGGAAACATGTTTGTTTCAAATAATGAAAAAGAATATTGTAGTACACCATAAGTAGCTCACACTATGGAAGTTGCTTTCCCTTTTGTTACTCAAAGCAGAAAGCCCTGATAGTGCTAAAACTGACAATGCATAATATTAGGCAGACCGTAGATTCTTAAAACCTTAATTCTAGGAACAAATCAAAATAGCTAAGTTGTTTTAGTCTTTAGACATGAGGTTGTACGTGACTAGTATATAATCAACAGCATAAGAAAAGGCAGTTTCCATTTTTTTGACTGCTGTTATAAAGGTGAATGTTTCAAAATGAGATTTTCCTGTTAAATCAGGGGCACAACTGCATGCTTTTCAAAAGGGAATGCAGCAGGATTACCACCATCCCCTTGCATACTTTTTTAATTGTTACATTTACAAATTGTATTTCTATATGGGCTAATAAAATACAAACCTTTTATTAAATACTTTCTTTACACAATCAGTCTCCGTCTTCTGTATCATCTGCACCTCTTTAGTCCACACTTTCTATAATGAGTTATTTGCCATGTATGCAATGTTTGTCTCGAAAGGATACATAGGGGATGGGGTTCTTTGTTCCAGCCCCATATCAGGGAGGGGAAGGCCTTAAAGGCTCTGAAACTCAAAGAAAATTGTTGCGAATGGTCTGTTTTGCAGCAGCTCGGTTCTGAAATATCAACCATCACAACTTGGTCAGTCTGGAGAAATAGACCTTGGGCGTGGCCTTTCCATGATGGTGGAAACGCCTCGATCTTCCAATAAGATCCCCGGAGTAGCTTCATGGAAAGAAAAAGAAATGCTGTGTGGTGTTTCTCTCCTCAAACACCGTGGGGGGCGAAGGCACACCTCTGAGGAGTGACTAGTGATATTGTTCTGGAGCAGGTTGTTATAGAGCAAGTCAGCTGCAGAGCAAAACTTTAATTTTTTTCACCCAATAGAGAGTTTAATAAAACATGAACATTGGTTCACTATGTCAAAAAGTTATTATGTTTTATGTCATCGGGCATTGAAAACATAAAATAAAATTTATAATTTGGTGTTGAGTAACTGTTCCTAATCTTTCATCTATATCAGACCGACCTGTCATCTTCCCCTGTCAGTTCTATTTTTTTCTTCTCTTTCTTTCTCTCTAAATCCGCACAGCTGAATGACAAATCAATTTTGGGTTGGGGTGTTTTTGAAAACACACCATACAAGCCAAATGACAAAAATACTACATGTTAATTTAAAATGTTATCTTTCTTAAATGTCAGTTACTGACTGGATACTGTGTCTGTTCCGAGGTATCAGATACCATCATTGCAGCCGCTCTGTAGTGTTTTATTCTTTTTTATTCTGTTATTATG
>NW_015151532.1:252104-260544 GCF_000732505.1 Cyprinodon variegatus
TTCCTAAAACATGACTGCCGTATTTTTTTTCTAACACTTGTGAACCCAAGTTTCATCAAAGATTTAAGCTGATATAACATACAGTAGGCTACCAATGATGTTGGAGGAAGGGAGCAATCCATAGCTTACCTTTTAATTTGTCATATGAAATTGGTATTTGGTTGTAGATGATAGAGTAAGACCTGCTTCATGGTTTTTAATCCTGTTTCTCTTGTAGAGATAGCAATGGGCTCAGCTTTTACACTAACTACCTGTATGTATACAATAGGGGTGGGTATTGGCAAAGAAGTCATGATTCGATTCGAATCACGATTCACATGCCACGATGCGATTCTATCACGATGCATCATGATACTTGAAATATTGCGATGCATTGCGATATTTTCACTGAACACTGTAAGAAAAAGATACCACCCTTACCAGTGGCTGACTGGCTGGGTATGATCTGGATAGTGTCTTCAATTGATACATAAAGCAACTGAATTCATACATAGCTGTATTTATTGAAACAGCTTTTGGAGGTGTTGCCATGAAAACAAATACTGGACAGAAATATTACTATTATTGGCGTATACACACTGACAAAAAGATCTTAGGATTCATCAAACTTAAAATAACAAAATAAGGATAATCAGTGCCGTTTACATGGCCTCAGTGGTCCTTTTGCAAATGATGTGCATCATATCAATTTCATTTTTACCTTCTTTGTTTTTAAAGCCAGAATGCATCCAAGCATCTGACTTGAAATGTGATGGAGCCGGGGGGCGAATTTTCTCAGTGTCCTCCATATTTTGTTTACGAATGACTCGTCTCAGTATCCCGCACCCGGACATGCTTGTGAAACAAAGCAGCGGGCGTCAACACATCAGCAGTGACATCTGCTGGACTGGAAGTTGTATTACTCTTGATTTGGCTGATGTGCGCCAACCATTAATGTATTTTATTTGTTCATTTTTTTTTTTTTTTTATAATCGATTCTTGCCTTCAAGAATCGATGCAGTAGATCACAAAAATTAGAATCGCGATGCATCGTCATGACGATTATTTTGCACACCCTTAGTATACAACATAGAAAGTATTTAAAAATCAGTAATTCTACAGAAGCATCATAGAGGGTTTTCTAAGCGAGCTGTCACACTGTGTGGTGTGGAGGCTGCAGCACCTCAGACTGGAAGAAAGTGAGAAGAGTGGTGAGAACTGCAGAGAGGATTACCGGGGCTCCTCTTCCCTCCATAAAAGACATCCCATCCCAGCGCTGCGTGTTCCAAACTCGCAAAATCATCAATGACCCCTCACACCCCCACCATGGACTGCTTTCCCTGCTGCCCCCTGGGAAGACTCTTCGTAGCATTCGATGCAGGTCCGCAACAGCTTCTTCCCCACCGCCATCAGACAGCTAAACTGTTGAAAAAACTCTAAATCATGTCAAAGACTCTGCATCACACTGACAACACCAAACCAAAACACTACATAAATTCACCTTATATATTATAATGCTCTGAGCTTTGATCACTGCTGCACTTTAAGGAATGGAAATGTCACAAAAGCTGTACAAAATGAAATTACATCTAAGTAAGTAAGTAAGTTCATTTTTTATCTCTGCTTATGTCTACTTGAACCCCAGCCAGCATCTGCAGATGGCCGCTCACACTGAGCCTGGTTCTGCTGGAGGTTTCGTCCTGTTAAAAAGGAGCTTTCCCTCTGCACTGTTGTTGCCTTAATGCTCTGTCTGAGGGATTGCTGTAAAGAAATCTGAATGCATGCAAATTTCTACCGCATGCTCATACAGAAGGAGCGTCTCAAGCAAGTCAATTACTTGATACAAACAGTTTCTTTAGATAGAATATTTAATAAGTCTGACTGCATGACTTTCAGCTTCAGCCTTCAGCTTTATGGATGACGACAGACTCACACGTGAACGACTCTGGTCAAATCGGCAGTGCAGCCTTTCGGGAAAGAACAACAAAAAACAAAAGTTATACAAATGTAGCGAATGGCAAAAGCTCTCCATTATAAAAACCAAAACATATGAATGCTGTTAGCATTTGTAACACACATTACATGTCACAAAATAATGTATTTTCGTTGAAGTCTGTGAGGGGGTTGTGTGTCAACACTGCAAAAACGACCTAGAAATAAGTCAACATTTCTTAAATTAGGTGTTTTTACTCCTAATTTGAGTAGAAAAATAAGATGATCTGCCAATGGGATGAGAATTTTCACTCTTAAAATAAGATAATTAGATAATATGCACTTGAAATAAGACAATTGTGCAATTGTTTTTTCTTATTTGAAATGTTAATTGCCTTGTTTCATTGGCAAAGTGTTACACTTACCTCCTCAATTCAAGACAAAAATGCCCTTATTTGAAGAAAAAATGACTTATTGAGATTTTAATTTTTTCCAGTGAATATGCTAAGTAGACAACTGTACAGTTTCTAGAAATGACATGCTTTCTGTTCCTAGTTCCTTCCTAACTGCCAGCACTATCAGGAAAGTATGTGGCAATAATCTAATATGGCAATTCAAATGTGGCTTAAATGGCCTTAATGATTAGAGATATTCTGACCTGATTTAAACTACATTATCTCCTCAACTGCACAATCAGTTCTACAGAAGCATTGTGATCACTTATTAATCTAAACAAGATGTGTTTAAGCAAAGAAAACACCTATAACATACAGGAAACTGGGTCCTGAATATTAATGTTGAAAATACTAAGTGAAAATTTGGATGTGACAGAAAGACAAAATGGAATAAATCTTTGCAGATATCATTCCTTTTTTTACAAATCCTACTTTGCCGAAAGTGCCTGACAAATTTACTCCAAATTAATTTGTTAATCTTTGAATTTATATGTGACAAAAATAGAGAACATCAATAACAAATAACAAAAGAGAAAAAAAACGGGTTTTCATGTTTTGCCTTTTGTGAAAAGAAAACTGAGATTAAATTCAAAAATTCTCACAAGCTCAATTTGTATTTTCATTCCCACATATGTTTTTTCAAGATGTTTTTCTAAAGAAAAACCACTTCCACCCGATTAACACCAACTTGCTGCAGTTCACAGTTCCCACAACAAGTTTCATATGACTGTTTCTGTAAATCTTGAAAGGGCATAGTTTCACAGAAGGTACATCTCACTGTAAACTATTTTTAACCCTAGAATTTATAAACCTCTGGTTTTGACTGTTTATATTGACTAAGGTAAATAGATTATCCAAAATGGCTGGTTGTTTGTTTTCACTTTAAAAGGAATTATGATAATCTGTATAGTGCTAATTATATGAACTTCTTTTATTATTTGGTTGATGGTGCTTTTGTTTTTGCAAGACTGCATTGCTGCAAACAGGACCTTTTTTCAACATTTGGTTGTCTTATCACAAGATACAACCGCACGTGAGAGCTAAGCTATCTGGTCAAATGCAGAGGGCTTAGTTCGCCTTACATTATCGTAAGATACCACACCAGAGAGCTTAACCATCTGATCAAATGCAGTTCAAGTGAACTAAAAAGTACAAGAACTCATGATTGTAGTAGAATTACAGTAAGCAATTAGACATTTTATCAATAACAAAACATACTTGTGATATTAGTTAAGAAAAATGTAAGTGTTTTTTTTGAGCTTATAAATGCCAAAGCATTGTTACACTGGAAAAAACAAAATATAGATAAGTGATTGCTTCTTAACATAAGTGCATTTGTTCTTGAATTAAGGAGATAAAAGAGACATTTTGCCAATGGAACAAGACAATATACATTTAAAATAAGAAAATACAATTGCATTGTCTTTTTTTAAGTGCATATTATCAAATTATCTTATTTAAAGAGTAAAAATACTCATTCCATTGGCAAATCATCTTATTTAGCTGCTCAAATTAAGGGTAAATACACTTAATTTAAGACATTTTTACTCATTTTTAGATTATTTTTGCAGTGTATGATTGGGGGCTGCATGGTGCCACAGTGGGTAGCTCTGGCCTTGCAGCAAAAAGGTTCTGAGTTTGATTCCTGGCTCGGTGTATTTCTGCATGGATTTTGCATGTTCTTCCCATACTCTGGCTTCCTCCCACAGTCCCAAAACATGACTGTTGTGTTAATTGGCTTCTTTAAATTGTTCTTCGTCGTGAGCTAGTGGCTGACTAGTTCAAGGGGTAATTCACCCATTCATATTCAAGCTGGGGGGGAATGAGCATCCAATGTGGGTCCTTAGGCAAGACCCTTCATGCTAATGTCTGCTTTGGGGAGTGGCGGTCTAGTGGTTAGGTTGAGCTTGGAATCCTGAGGTTTGCCCCACTCTCATGGAGTGCAACTCCGGCTCCCTGAGAAAGACCATTAACCCCCAGACTGCTCCTCAGGTGCAGCACAATTGCAGCTCACTGCTCACTAAGGGGATAGGTTAAATACAGAGAGTCAATTTTATTGCTCTGTACTTGTGACAGTTTATTGACAATAAAAAACAACAACAACAAAAAAAAACACTGGAGTGTGTGCATGGTTGTGTGTCTCTTTGTTGCCCTGCGACAGACCAGCGACCCATTTTTTTTTATTCAAAACATTCAAAATCAAAAAAATACAAATAGTAAACATATGGCAAATAAGCAAACTGATTACATCTCTTTTTTCACGTTTCACTTTTCAACCAAATGTAGATATCATTTGGATCATGTCGTCTTTTCAATGTCTTTCCAAGCAATTTTTGATCAGTGGATAGCAGCCGGAGAATGTCCAGCTGTCAACCCACTTGAGGTTTCTTTGTCTTAGAGATGTAAATTGTCCTTTTGAACACTGCCCAAAAGTTGAAGACCTTGTTAGAATTGTTCACTCAAGACAGTAAGGGAGTGTCATTAAGTGAAAATGTCCTGTAGCAACATGGGACAAAAGAGGGTTGTTTAGTTACTAACAGCATTACTCTAAAGGCAACATACAAAGAAAAAAAAGACGTCACCAAAAATGAGAGACCTTCATTTTTGGACAGCAGTACTTTGCTCTAATATATCAGAGTATGTAACTAATGTGACCAATACTCTCAAAACTAATATATGTATTTTTTGTCTAATAAGTCTTCTTTGTTATCTTTTAATAGTGTTAATCTTTCTTGCCAAAGCCTTATAATTAAAGATGAAAGGGGGTGAGGACTTCTTTTAGAGGCCTTTAGCTGCTGTTTGCTTAACTTCTTACAGAAGTAGAAACTGAACCAAGCTCTTTACTTATCTTTGTGAGTCATTCAGTTTACTGGTTTAGACATATGCACGTTCTTTGTCAGCAGTCAGGTTTTACTGCTTATCACAGTCTCATATTTGCTGCCACCTGTGCCCAGAGGCTGTATCTGTGAGGTTACTGTGGAGCTCACACACTCTTTGACCTCTTCAAACATTTCTCAAGAAGCACCATCTGCTGGGGTTTTTGGTTATTAGAGGTGCTCATATTTGAAAGAATAACTGAACATGGCATGCTGATGCCTCTTTAGGCTATCAGCAAATGCTGCTGGTCGCTCTCTCTTATTTTATTTTTTGTTATACAGAATTCAAGACTTTTGAAAAATCATATCTTTTAACAGTGCAACATAAAGTACTGTGTTCCATTTTAGAATAGAATCAAATAGAAAATCCCCTTATTGTCCCACAATGGGGAAATTTGGGTGTTATCATCAAAAAGATTATGGTAAAAATGGTCACACAAATCTGGACCTTAGAAAAGTGTATACAAATAACATAAAAGTTCAAAAAAAGTAAATACTGTACCTAGCAAGTGTTTTTACAATATAAATTCTGTGTAACTGGAGAACCAATAAACAATATACAGCTGTGGACATTTTTACATTAATGGATATTTAAAAATAGCAGCAACATCAGAGATGTGCAAAAATCAGCATGAATGTAAAAATTTATTTAGGATTTTGGGAACAGTGGTGGTTATAAAGTCTTACAGCTGCTGGGAGAAAAGGATCTGTGATAATGCTCCCTGATGCATTTAGGGTGCAGCAGTCTGTCACTGAAGGAGCTTTCCAGTTCAGCACCAGCTTCATGCATTATCCATCAAAGATGTTAATATACTGTAAGGATCCTTTTTGTTTCCCACCTCCTGCACTGAGTCCAGAGGACATCCAATCACAGAAATAAAAAATGATCGTAACAACACAACTGCTGATTATGATAACTTTCAAATATGTGGACATGTAGTGAAATATTTCACTTTTTAATTTGTTTCTTTTCAGGTTTTAATTTGGTTCTCTTCAGGTTCCATTGCCAATATGGTACTCTTAAGCAGCCATAAAGTTTGCTTATGCCTCAGGCCCGCCCTGATAAAGGCTGACTAAAAGCACTGAGGACATTGGCCATCCTTGAAGGTAACATAGAAATTCACCAAACAGAATCAAAACAAAAAAGCATGTTTTTCTATCCTCTTTTCATAGATTGTTTCCAATTTTTGTTTTAAAATTGAAAACCGCATTTAAAACAAAGCATTTAAAGTGACAAAAATACTTAATTACTTGTAGTTTGGGCTGTGATATTTTAATATTTAATTCAGTTACATGATATGTTTAAAAAAATGAACGTAACATTGTGTTATTTAGTATGCTCCAAGATCATGAATGATACAAACAAAACATACAGTATCCCCTTCTTCACATTAGACTACACAATAAGTAGCATTTAAGAAAATAATTTTCCAAAATTATATATATATTTTTTAAAGAGAATCAAATATAAACACGTCAACAATATACATATACATATTAAACCTAAAAAGTGTTGCATTTAGCTTCAGATCTCCAGATACAACTTGCAGTTTTTCAAATGTAGACATGAGTTTTTAGCCACACGGTGGCATTAAAGAGGCTTTGTCACTTTGTGGGTTTGCAGAAGAGAGGGATTCCAAGCACTCATTGTACCTGTCAAGGAAGGTAAGAGACTGTATAGTTATCACCTGAGTAGGATTTGATCCATCCCACAAACTATACAACCTACTACCTCACCTTGCTAGGCTCAACTTCAAGCACATATTCATGTTATTTGTGAAACAGGTTCTTGCTTAAGCACTACAAATAATGTTAGTGTAAATCAGCTTCTTTGCATAGCAGCTGGTTAATGACATAGTTATACTTCCTATTGTGTGGTGTTAAATGGATGCCTTTGGATTGAGAATTTATTTGTTTTTTTTCCTGAATTCCTTAACTGAAGAGGCTCCAATATGACAGCAGCTCATTCTGTTTCCTTTGGAAAGACAGTAGATTGTATAGTTCTCTCAAAAGGAGGACATTAACCCCACAACTATTCAATCTACTACCTCAGCCTTAAGGACAGATAGATTTGCAGGTAGGTGAGGAAATCTGGCGAACCTATTGGAAAAAGAGAAAAAGAAAAAATTATTCTACGGCCATAATATTTAACTTTTCCAAATTTTGTTTCTAATAATAGTTTTATGGCATCAAAGCATTTGAAATTAAACATCTTCAAATTTATCAATGTTACATTTTAAAGTACTGCTCTTTTCACAGGGCCTTTGAAAAGGTAGCAAACACAAACAAATACTGTTAAACTACATTTTTTATGAATATACCTAAATAAATACCTGTTTATTTAGGGACTTGCTAAGAATATTCAAAACCCCTTAAAATAAATCTTCAGAAATGAGGTAGCCTACAGATCAGAGGGTCTAGTTTTAGTTAGTTATCCAGGTCTGTTTGTTTTATCTGTGTCATTAGTCTTAAGTCGCAAAGAGGCACATTTCGCTTTGTTGGTCTTCAGCATAGGAAACTCAAGAGAAAAGATAACAATCTACAAGAAGATTGCTACTGGGAAGAACTTGTTTATATGTATAGCCAAAGTGATAGAAAAGTTTGAAAAAAAAAACTGTGGGAAATCTGATTGGAGGAGGAACCAAATTGATCTTGCCACATAATAAGGTCAAATAAAACAGATTTGTTTTACCAGACATAACAGCAGCGTTCCTCCTTGGCCATTTTAGTCTTCAGAATGAAAATGTTTGGAAAGCAAATGTGTAGATCTGAAGGGAAGAGTCCACTGCTTCTGTGTTGAGTTGTAATAATATTGAACTTTATTGATCTCACATTGGAGAAATTGACCCCTGTATTTAAACCATCCCCCTTGGGGAGCAATGAGCTGCCATCGTGGGGCGCCCGGGGAGAAGTGTGGGGTTGAGGGTCTTGCTCAGACACCCAGAGTGGCAGTCTGTGGGAGTGGGGCTTGGACTCAGAACCTCAGGATTCCAAGCTCTATGTCTTAACCACTAGGCCACCACTCCCCAGTTTGAACATTTTGGATAATTATCCCACTAAAAAACAAAATGATGGAAGAATCATGTTACCTCGGCTTGCAAAAGGAGGTTCTAGGATAGAGGTGCCAGAAGGACACAACTTTACAGAAAACATTTGTTTTTTAGGGCAGTGATTCCTAACCGGAGGTACTTGTACCAG
>NW_015151533.1:0-1200 GCF_000732505.1 Cyprinodon variegatus
GGGTGGGCGCAGGGGGGCGCGGCGTGAGTTTAATGATGGGGGAGGAGTTGCTGCTGTGGGAGGACTTGGTGAGGGTGGCCTGCATGGGGGTGATGAAGTTGGCCTGGTGGTGGATCTGGGGTTTGCTCTGAGGGGGGTGGGCCGTGTGGGAGGTGGGGGACGGCGAGGAGGCGGCTGGGGAGGGCGGGCAGAAGGACTGCGACCCGCTGAGGGAGGTAGAGTTGGAGCGCGGCTGTGATGAAGGCGAAGATGAAGGTGGGGCGGGGCTGCTCAGGGCGGCGCCGTTGCCGCTGGATTTCCCGCTGCTCTTGGGCGCCACCTGGCCCCCCCCCATCGTTCCCAGTAACCCCGCTGGGCAGGAGAAGCCTTTCTGATGGGGGGGCAGCAGAGGCGAGGCGGTGGGCGGCGGCCGCTGCTTCGGGGGTGAGGGGGAGGGGTGTGGGTGGATCTTCCCCAGAGCGGAACCGGGCCTGTGGCTGGGGGTTGCCATGGTAACGTGTCTCTGCGTCTGAGCCGCCGTACCAGAAGCTTTGATCTGCACAAAGTGACCCTCAGCAGTCCTGGAGGTCAACAGCAGGCCGGAGGTTTGAACACGAGCCGCGGAGGAGACAACAGGAGAAGAAGAAGACGACGACGAGGAAGAGGAAGCAGAGGTAGTGGGAGGGGCTGCTGGAGCAGCTCCTGATTGGTTCCCAGTAGAAGCAGCAGTGGGAGGGGCCGCCTCTACCCTGGACAGGGAATGTTGATGCAACGTGGACGAGGTGGACAACTGGGAGGCAGCGGGGTAGTGAGGGGCAACGGGCGGGGGGGAGGAGGTGGGCATCTGGAGAGGGGGGGGCGACATGGGGCTGTCTGCGGGGCCCAGGCCCTTAGAGGCGCTGCTGAGCAGGGCCAGAGCGTGAGAGATGGAGTCCAGAGAGGGAGCCGTCAAATCCTCGTCCAGAGAGTCCGACAGGCAGATGGGCTCAGGGGGGGAGGACAGAGGGAGGGGCTGGCGGCTGGAGGTCATGGTTGGAGGCGCTTTGTTGAGCCACAGACCCTCCTGAGAAACAGAAAAATCAGCAGTCAGTCACCCGACGGGTCACAGCTGGAAGGACGGATCAAATCAGAGCTCCAGCAGGTGACTGTCCTTCATTTAGAGAAGATCCAGATTATCTATGGATGAAGGCGACTAAAATGAACAATTATTATGGAATCACA